>NW_007578871.1:88070-107729 GCF_000690725.1 Stegastes partitus
GGAGTCACAAAGCACCTGCAAACAGACATAAAAGTATCCAAAGGAGACGCAAAGTGACCACAAACAGACACAAAATGGCCGCAAAGGGACGAAACGACATACTAAAGACCTGCAAGAAAACGAAAGAACCTCAACAAAGACACACGAAAGTACAACAAAGAGAGAAAAGACAACCACAAAGACACACAATTCAACTACAAAGAGACACACAAATACACCATGGAGTCACAAAACACCTGCAAACATACATTAAAGTACCAAAAGGAGACCCAAAGTGACCACAAACAGACCCAAAATGGCCGCATAGAGAAAAGCACCACAAAGAGACAGAAAACTATCCAGTGAAGACATCAAAAGACCAGAGACACAAAAAAAATCCCCCAAAAACCTCGACAGAGACACACAACAAAACAAAAGCACAATCAAAGCAAAGCGACACCATGATCCCCTCTCCAACCAGCTCAGTGAAGTTTCCTGGACGCAGAAGCAGCTTCAGATCTGCGCTTCGCTTCAGTCTGCTGGCGTTGAGTTTGCTCTCGCTTGTTCTCAGGCCAAAAAAGCATGTAACTAAATTACTTTGACAACAGCCGTATTGACATTTCTCAAAGCAGTGCACGATAAAGTGATTTAAAAGCGGTACCGTAAGCATGTTTCGCTCTTACATCTGATTGGTGGGAGAGAGAGAGAGAGAGAGAGGGGAAGAAAAAAAGGCAAATACAGCAGGTCATCGAGCTGTTGAAACCAAAACGCTGAATCAGGGAAAAAAAGCAAACCAAGGTTAGAAAAAAAATAAATAAAAAAACTTTTCAGGGAGAAGCTGGAGGCCACACAGAAGCTCCACTAAACCACCGTCTCCTCTTTCTTATGTCACGTTTTTATGAATGCATTCTGTGATTAATTAATTGTAATTAACGTGTCCCATGTCTACAGCCTCTAACCGTAGGAAGATGTTTCACCAAGCTGGATGTATCCTCCAACAACTTCCTCCTCTGTTCACTGCTTTTATTTCATTGATCCAGTAGCTTTGATTTTCTCTCAGGATCATTTTGGACAAGTGTGGAGGCCTCCTGAATCTGTTTTGTTAACAATTCTGGACGACTTTATGCCATTTTGGACCATTTTAAAGTCATTTTATGCGAGTTTACGCAATTTCAGACAAACAATTTTTATTTTTTTGGACATTTTTCACATTCATTTTGTGCCAGATTGTTTTATTTTGGTAAATATTTTAAGTCATTTTTAATATAACGCACTTCTAGATGACTTTTTGTACACATTTTTTGCAATTTCTGTTGTTTCTTGAGCCATTTTTCATAATCTCTTTCATCGTTTTGCACATTTATCTAATTTGAACTCATTTTGATTACTTCTGATTAGGGATGGACTGATACCTCTTTTTGATTTCCGACACCGATACTGAAACTGTAGCTGCTTTATTTGAGCTGCAATTGAAATGAAATGAAAAATACTTTATCCCAGAAGGGAAATTCAATATATTAATTAGAAACCATAAATACATAATATAAAACATATAAAATCAATTAGATTACAGTGTGCACTCAGTGCCATTCAGATATTTAGAACAGATCAAAATGACACAGCAACATTAAGCTGCAATTTAAAGGTTAAATTACCAAAACTTGGTATTAAATAATAGTACCACTAATAGCCGCTCTCGGCTCTGCGCATGAGCAGTAGTAAATGAGGCCGGAAACGTAGTGACCTGCTGCGGGATGGGATCCAATAGGAAGGTTGTGTGTGCAGAGCCGGAGAGCCCCGTACAGGCTGCTGGTAGAGGGCTGCACGGAGAGGCTGGACTCTCTGCTACGGCCGGAGAAGTGCACGGCTTCTAGCTCGGGTGCGCGACGTAGTTTTAAAGGGTGAATTCACTCAAAATATACATCCAATCCAATTTTTAAAAAAAAAAATATTTAAGAAGAGTATTTTTAAGCCCTCACCGCTCCCACGGCCCGCCGGCGGGACCACTTTCCAAATACATTACAGCCAGATGTGCGCATGCTCCACAATCACGTTTCCCGACAACATACACATCAAAGGAAAGTTCAGAGTCTCCTCTTTCCGATGATATAAACCTTTTTGACCTGCAGTAACCACAGCGTTGACACAAAGAGCTTTTTGTACAGAAAAGCAAAATGTTAAAATCCGAGTTTTCTTACTTTTGAAGGCTCTCTGCAGCTCAAACATCGCTCATTCCTCACCAGCTTGGTCTCATTCTGTCCCGTAAAATAATCCGTAAAACGTATTTAGATCCTCAAAGGCACAAACTCTGCAGTAATGTCTTCCCAGCTTGAGATCAGCTCCGGCTGTTTCATTCATTTCTTCTGGTAAAATCAGGCTGAATCTATTTCAGATCGCGCTGAAAGCGCTACAGGCAGCTAGACGGACGGCTCAGCTTTTGATTGACACCTAGTTTGGCCAATAGGAGGGCTTTGAGAGGTGAGTGACAGCCTGAAGAGCCAATGGAGTACCTCAGACAGTCAATCCGGTCCGCACAAGTCCCACCCTTGTAGATTCGACCAGTCGGGTTGCAGACACTCTCTGACGCTGTACACTTGTAGCCAATGAGCAGACGAACACGTGGATGTGTTGGAAGGCAGGATTGTGCATGTGTGTCGGTACCGGATCGGCGCATCTCTACTTCTGATTATACATTATGACATTTTCAGCAAGTTCTACAAACCTTTACGCTCCAGTCTGTAGCAGCAGACAGATGTTTCCCCATGCTGAATGTATCCTCCAACCACTTGCTCCTCTGTGTACCACTGTTTAACCATTTATCTTATCCATCCAGTGTGTCTGATTTCTCTCTGTGTGTCTCTAATTTGCTTCCATCCTGTGGAAACACTGCCTGCAGTTCAGCCAAAATCTCATTTTTCAGGCTTAAATTAAGTTTAATTTTACCAACTAAACAGCACATCAAACATGATTAGTTTGTCAAGTAGAAAGTCCAACGATTCTTTCTGAATTTTGCAGATTTAAAAAAAAAATTGCATAAAAGATGACACCCATCAGTGGATTTTGGGGTTCACTGGAGAAATGACGCTAACACAGACGTTAAAACGCTCTCTGATGAATTCCTAAACGATGGTCTCTAATCTCCATGACTCAGCGATTCCTCTGCGAAGGCTCGGCGTCGCGTTCGCTCTCCGGCTTCTCCTTCTGCTCCTTTCTCCTGTATTTATAGATAATACAGCACATAGCGTGAGTTTTAAATCTCCCCTAAATCGCCTACTTTGCTCCAAATGGAGACAAAACACCCTTTCTGGGAGGCTATTATGATGCCGGTGATTAGTTATTTTCCATTTCATGTGCCCTGAACCATCGCGGATGCTCGGCTCCTCGTCTCGGCGCTTCATTTTACCGTCCTTCCTCGGCCCACTCTGATCACCTCATGTGTCACCGTGTCTCATGGAAGCTTCTCCTGGCTATTATTCACGGCCTGTTCTTTTTTTTTTTTTTTTTTTTCCCTGTTTTCACCCTGCAGGCAGATTCTGCCACAGTGTGCGAGAAGGTCTGAAGGCTTGACACGGAAGCAGAACGGATTCCTCTGCAGGGGGAGGCAGCGTTCACACGTGGGCGGCGAGAGGATTTGAGCGTTTTGCTGCAGCCTTTGGAGTGGACGGTTTTACTACGAGCTCCTCGATGTCGTCCATCCTGCACATGTTCACGGCTGCAACGTAATGAAAGCTGCACGATCAAGTCCTAATTTGTTTATTTGCTTGTGAACTTTGGATTTAGAATGACATTATCAGGACGCGTTGTTGGATAAGGACCAACAAAACAGCAGAACACAGGCTGAACTGACAAGATGCTTAAATATATATATATATAAAAATACAAACAGATGGAAAATGATGACAGAAAAAACCACCACAACCACAAACAGGTAGAAAATGTCCACAAACAGACACTACACAACCACAAAGAGACACAAAACAACTGCGATGTTCGTGTTCCCACAAATGTGGAGCTACGACATCCTGAAAAATACATGAAAACACCCACAAAGTGACCACAAAGAGATGCAAAACATCCGCGAAGATACACAAAACCATCTCAAAGAGATCCAAAAACCACCACAGAGACACAAATAAATCACAAACAAACAAAGCAATCCAGAAAATGGCCGTAAAGAGAAACAAAACAAACATGAAGACACACAAAACACCTAAAAATATACATAAAACAACCACGAAGACATACAAGACGTCAAAAAAAAAAGACAAAAAGATCATGGAGACACAAAAAACAACCTGCAAGATACACAAAATGACCACAAAGAGACACAAAAAGACCTGCAAGAGACATAAAACATCCACAAACAGACATAAAAACAACTAATAAAAAGAATGAAAGACAGTACAAAAACACACAAAACAACCAAAAAAAGATACAAAAACAAGGAGAGCAAAATGACCACAAAGAGACACAAAACAACCTCAAATAGACACAAATGGTCTGTGGTGACACAAAACACCCACAAATAGAAACAAACCACCACAATAAAACACACAAAGATACGAAATACCTTCAAACAGACAGAAAATGACCACAAAGACACAGAAAGAGACAGAAAACCACCAAATGAAGACACTAAAAGACCACCAAGATACAAAACAACTCAACAAAGACACAAAACAACCAGCTATAAAGACAAACTTCACTACAACATTGATGATAAAGCGCTGTGGAGACACAACACACCCGCAAATGGACATAAAATGACAGCAAAGAGACAAAAAACATCCCATAGAGACAAAAAAAAAAACCCACAAGAAGACGTAAAATAATCGCAAAATGACAACAAAACAAGATTTAAAGCACCTGGAAACAGACACAAAATGGCCGCCAACAGACGAAATTAGATACTAAAGACCTGCAAAGAACCGAAAAAAAAACCTTGACAAAGACACATGAAGCAACAACAAAGAGAGAAAAGTCAACCACAAAGACACACAAATACACCATGGAGTCACAAAACACCTGCAAACTGACCTAAAAGAACCAAAAAGAGACAGGAAGTGACCACAACAGACACAAAATGGCCGCAAAGAGAGAAAAGCCCTACAAAGAGACAGAAAGCCACCACAAGGAAACTTAAACTAGTCCCACAGAGTTGGTTTTGTGTCTGTTTTGTGGCTTTTGTGTCTGTTGTGTGTCTCTGTGTGCTGTTTGTGTCTCTTTGCAGTTGTTTTGTGTCTCTTTATGCTCATTTTACGGCTGTTTGCCATTAATTTGTGTCTTTGTGACGGTTGTGTGTCTCTTCTGTCATCTTTGCGTGTCTGTTTGTTGGTCTTTGTTTGGTCAGTTTAAACTTTCTGTTGCTCTTTTGTTGGTCTTGATCCATCGTTGCTCATTCAGTCTGTTATTTTATTTGTCTTTTGTTGCTTGTTTATGTCATTTTAAACCAGAACAAACCAACGAATCACATCAAAATTGACCATAAATCAAAACCGAAGAACTAAAAGCTGCCACATGTGCATTTGTACGCAGCGAAACGCCGACTGCAGCAGGAATCCAGGACCTCGCAGCAGCACGCGGGGCTGCGAGGTCCTGAATTAAACATGATTTAATTAAACAGATTGGGGGAGTTGATTCAGAGAGCACAAAGGCAATGAGATTCCTAACATGAGATGGCCTGCTGCGCCGGCTCGCTGGAAGATTAGCATTGTGTTGCTGCTTTCTCTCGTCGCCGCCCGCTTTGTGAGCGCGACAATAATAGCTATTGTCATTAAATAATGAGCCGTAAGTAGAGAAATGTGCTGAATTCAAACTTTCAGCGGAGCCCGTTTGGCGGCACAACCCCCCCCCAACCGAAGAAGAAGCGAGGATGCGTCTCCAGGATGAAACTATGAACAATGGATGATAATTGTGCGATGTACAGTGTAGATTTTAAAAGGGGTAATTGATATTCTCGTACACCTGTATCCCCGTCTTCCCCCTGGAATAATTTCCCTGCTGATTGGCTGCTCGGGAGGCTGATGAGCCGGAGTCGTGACGCGACCTTTGGCCCGTCGGAGTGGATGAATCAGAGTCCCGGCGACCCTCATTTCCCCCCTCGGCGCCGCCTCAGACGGCACAGCTGATGCCCAGGTATCGGCCGGATAATGTGATTCCAGCTCGTCGTCGTCGACACCATTGCCATGCAGACAATAGCGGAGGGCGAAAATGAGGCCGTTTGCAAAATTGCTATGTAGGATGCTGCCGCCGCCGCCGCCGCCGTCCTGCCCTCACCTCGTCAGCAGCATTCGTCAAATTCGGATTGAATCAGCCGTGTTGTGCTCACACAGGTGATTAGGGAAAATGGGCTGCAGCCACTGTTTTTACTCATAAGCCTTAAAGGTTATGTGACTCCTCAAATTAATGGCGAATCTGTTACAAAGCAGCTATTGGAGCGCCGCCGCCGCCTTCACAAGAGGTTTCATTTGGTATGCTCCGGGTATTTCCAGCCACTTGATATATTGTAAAACAAACAGAGCAGCAAGAGAACTTCTGCAAGAACTTAATCCCTGGAACTGAAACTCCTGCTGCTATTGTTCCAGCTGCTGTACGATCAGCTTTCTCCCTCCATCCAAAATAATGAGAAGTCCCTGCATAATGTACATTCGGAGCTCTTTCTGCACTCCCACTGCCAAGCGCTTCGTCGTTTTTTTTTCTTCTTCTTTCTTTCTTTCTCTTCTCCACACCATGCTGAATCCGCTGCCACAGTCTAAATTTGGACGGCGGAGTTATGCTAATACGGCCCCCGGTCGTCCACCGGTTACCCCGACACATTAGCGGCAATTACACTGTTTGTGTGACTGGTGACAAAAACTTGGAGCCTGCCCTGGAAAACGGTTATTTTCCCATTAACCGTTGCGGCGTTTATCAACCCCGAGCTGGCTGCGCACCGTAAAACATCTGCAGAAGAAACAATGCAATTATGGGAGCCATCTGGAACAATAACGGAGGAGAATAGATATGATTAACACTAACGCAAACAGATGGCAAAGTGCTAGATTGCTGTTCGACAAGCCGACAACGGGAGGGAACCTCGAGTCCAATTATCAGTCCGGAGTTCTCGCAAACTAAGAAGAGGACGAAGGACGAAGGAGGTTCATCAGGTGGGTTCGGAGGCAGATTTAAATGAGCTGTCAGCCGGCCGGCCGCCTCCGCCGAGACCGACATCATGAGCTCGATACCGGCGGCGGCGGCAGTCGGAGGCTCCGCTACGGCCCTCCTAATGACCGCACAATCAATTACCAATTAGAAAAGCTCGCCTTCATTTGAATTCGCTCCATTAGCAGAAGCCACGGCGGCCATTAAGCCATGATCTCTCTGGTGATCTCCGTTTGCCCTCTTGTTTTTGGGAACAGGTTTGTCTTGAGCTGTTTTAACCCTCAAAACCCCAAAACCGTCCACCGAAAAAATGACGCCACTCATCAGCCGTAAACACAGAAACAATCTTTGTTCTTTTCTCAACTTTTTGAGAAAACGCGACGCTAATCAGCTTTGACGTGCAGCTCCGTCTGAAAAATGAGCCGACGCTCGGCTTCAAATTGTGATATTTCATCAAAATCACTTTCGTTCTCCGCGCCTCATTTGAAAATTTGTCAAAAATAAACTACCAGCGACAGATTCTGCAAAAAAAAATGGATCGTCTCGTGTCTTTTTGCTGCGGTTTGGTGTCTCTTTGTGGTGGTTTTCAGGTGTTTTGTGTTCACGTTTGGATTTATTTACGTCTCAGCGGTGGTTCTGTGTCTCTTTGTGGTGGTTTTGTGTCTCTTTGTGGTGGTTTTGTGTCTCTTTGTGTTTGTTTTCAGGTGTTTTGTGTTCACGTTTGGATTTATTTACGTCTCAGCGGTGGTTCTGTGTCTCTTTGTGGTGGTTTTGTGTCTCTTTGTGGCTGTAATGTGTAAAAATCAACTGAAACTCAGCCTAAAATCACTTTATTCTACATCTTAATTGCAGATTCTTTAAAAAATGAAAGTTTGCACCAGATTCTGCACCTTGTAGGAAGCCAAGAGCAGCTGAGCAGCGAGAGACTTTTGGGTTGAACTGCAGGACGTGTTGACACAGAACAGATGGAGATGAGTAAAGAAACTAATTACAGATTGAGGGTTTTTCTACAGTACTGCTAACACCTGTGGGGACCAATGTTTTGCATATCGATTCCAGGTTTTTCTGTGTTTTGCAAAATAAACAATCAACTTCTAGATTTCAACTTCATTCTGACGAGTCGCAGTAAAACTGAGTCAGAATTTCGCAGGTAGATTTCTGTAACTCTGCTCCAACTGGACAAACTAACGACTGCAGACGTCTCGTTACTGTTCGTGGAAACAGAAAGAGCTCATCAGGAGGCGTTTGTGCAGAACGAGAGCTTCGTTCATCAGAGACTTGTGGTTAAATTTCTCAGAACTTTGGCCTCAGGCTGCTGCGATACGGAGGTAAAACAGCTGCTGTTTGCGGTTACAGCTGCAGCGTGTCTGAAAAGCTGCTTCGGCCTCCGACGGATATCTGCGATTCGCCGAGACAAAACTATGCTTCAACGAAATTAAATTCTAGGGAGGCAGGATTCCAGTTTGAGATTCCACAACATCCGTCTGACCAAACTTCACTTAAGAATCGCTTCGTTTAGGAATGATGGTCTGCAAACCAGCATAGACAGCATGACTTTACAGTCATTTGGTCTTATTTAAAAGAGAAAAAATGTGTTTTAACGACTGAAAAATGGAAAATAGTTATTAATTTAACAGTTTTTCTTTGTGTTAAATGATCATTCTGACGAGTTCAGACTTGATCGACGTGTTGAAGGAACTAGTCGAGTCAGAGTGAAACTGAAAATATCTGAGAAGCACGTTAACGGTTTGTCCCACATATCAGAAACCTTCTCTCTGACCAGGAGGAACCGAGTCACCGATATCTGCAACACAAACCAGCTACTAAACGCCAAAACGGTTCGTTGTAAACATTTCTATCGACTCCCTGCAGCGGCCGAAGAAAAGAGGAAGACGAGTAAATGTCTTGCTGGAAAAAAAGAAACCTCATTTGCGGATGCTGACGTGCAGCAGCATTCAGTAAAACTGGCCTCGTGCAGTAATCTGCGTTGAGCATCTGTTCGCTGTGCGCCGCTCCGATAAGCCAAAACAAGAAAGTCTCCCCCCGCCGCTGAAACGCCACCACTTCACCTCCGGCTGCTTCCACAGGCCTGAGATCTGCCAACAATGAGGCTTCTGCAGGAAGGCGTCCAGGAAAACATCCCCGTGTTTGTGTGGGATTATAGCAAACGCATTTGGCACGAAGCGCCGCTGAAGACGAGCCTCGGCAGCGTCGTGTTGAGCCGCAGGTCACAGCGTGAACTGATCCGCTCTCGGAAACACACGACCGGCGGCGTGGAGGTGAAACCGCCGACGAAGGGGGTCGGAGACGTTTATTATGATCAGATTTTAGTTTGAAGACAAAAACAGTTCCTGAAGCTGAAGCATCGTTCAATATGAGTTCTGAATTCAGCGTATTACAGTCTGAACATCAGCACACGAGGTTTTAACAGTTTACTAAAGTTTGACAGATTTACAGTTTAGTTAAATTCTAAAATTTTAAAGGAAAATCACAGATTAAAAAAAAAATAAAATTTGCAGAAAATTTTGCAGATTTTTGCCGTCCACAGCAATTAAGCTAAATAAGCACAGCTAATTTGTTCTCTTACGATGCGTGACTGTAAAAAAGATTTTAAATAATTTTTTCAACTGTTGTTTAACAGATATTTTTTATTGGGAAAAAAAAGTGTTAATTTATGTGTTAACTATAAAAACGAGCCCAAACCGTAAATAATGTCCACATCAAAAATCTGTATTTCTGCAAAAATCTGTCATTTATTCTTCACAGTGGATGTTGCTGTACATTTACACAGCTTCACTGTATTTAAATCAGGGGGGAAATATCGTTATTTTACAGATATTTGCTGTTATGCTCGGCTCTTGAATTCGTTGCCGTTGCTCATTAGAGAAGCACCATCACGGTCCATCTCTAAAACCCGTCTGAAAACTCATTTTTATGCCTCCTGTTTTATTGTTTTATTGTATTTTGCAGTTTTAGATGTTTTAAATTGTTTTATGTTTTGTGTTTGGCATTTTGTTTTTGTGCTAAAGTGTTTTATAAATAAAGTTGGGTTGAATTATTTTTTACTGTTTTTATAGTTTCTGAGTGGGTTGGTTGTTTTTATATGTATATATATATATATTACGGTTCTTGCTGATTAGAAAACATTTGCTGAAACCTCCACATTCGGTTCTACACAGAGAAAACCTCGTTCACAATCCCACTGAAATGCACAATAGCTCAGAGTCCAGCCGTGGAGGATGTTGCTCCTGAGCAGCATCTCCTGTGGTTCCCTCCACAGGTCTGAGAGAGGATGTGCTAAAAATAATTCCTATTTACAGTCTCTGTAGTGGAGACAGCAATACAGACAAAACAGCTCAGTGAAGGCTTTTAGTACTTTTAGATAAATTGAGAATAAATAAATAACAGATCAGAGAATATAAATGTAATCACCAGCGTTCACAAAGAGAAACGGTTTGAAGCGAAGCTCTAAACGTGTTTCTGGGAGGCTGGAGGTTCGTCACCAGCCGACCTGCAGCAACCAGCAGGGCTCCGTCTGCACATCCCACCGATCTGGAGGCCGAGCTCCGGTCAATAAATCAGACTCAGGAGCGAGGCCGTTTAAGGCCCTAAAAGTGAGCGGTAAAATTTTAAAAATCAATCTCAAATCAGCCTCGCTGTTTAACCGCAGCTGTAGCAGAGAGGACGGACGGCTGCTGTTCAAGACTCCAGGAGTACGCTTTGTTGTTGATGAATGGATGGAAACTATTCATCCATCCATCCATCCATCCATTCATCCATCCATCCATCCATCCATCCATCCATCCATTATCTTCTGCTTATCGGGGTCGGGTCATGGGGACAGTAGGTGGAGCAGGTCATTCCAGACTTCTCTCCCCCTGGCGACGCTTTTCAGGTCTTCCTGGGGGATCCCGAGGTGTTCCCAGGCCAGCCCAGAGATATGATCCCTCCAGCGGGTTCCTCCCAGGTGGACGTGTTCAGAAGACCTCCAGAGAAATCCTCCTTGGAATCAGATGTCCAAACACCTCAACTGACTCCTTTGGACGTGAAGGAGCAGCAGCGCTACTCCGAGCTCCCTCCGGATGTCCGAGCTCCTCACCCTATCTCTAAGGCTGAGTCCAGCCACCCTGCGAAGGAAGCTCATTTTAGCCGCTTGTATCCATGATCTCGTTCTGTCGGTCACGACCCAAAGCTGGTGACTATGGGTGAGGGTTGGGACGTAGATGGATCTGGTAGATCTTCACCATGATGGTCCGGTACAGCGCCTGCATTACGAGCCACCTGTCCACCTCGCACTCCAGTTTCCCATCACTCCTGAACAAGATCCCGAGACACTTAAACTCCCTCGCTTGAGGGGAACAACTCTCCCCCAGCCGGAGGTGGCGATCCACCGGTTTCCAGCAGAGAACCACGGTGTCGGATTTGGAGGTACTGATCCTATCGTATTCATAATGCAGCTAGCATTCAGCTCAGATGCTACACGTCTCACTGTGAGGTTCATTATCTTCATCGCTGCTACTTTAAGTGTGTCTGAGCATCAAAGTTTAATCTAATTCGATGTAATGAGCATGCATATATTTACATTAACCCTGAAGCGTGACAGCCCATCAGCTGATGTGATTATCTCCCCTGAAGGCCGATTCGTGGTTTCCTACGTGTTGACTGATGCGGACTCATGAAAGCAGACAGTTGCTCTAAAATATTCATATTTCTCGTTTTTTAACCCGTGCTCAGCCCTCAACACGAGTTCCAGCCTCGTTCCATCCATCAGACGGCTGCATTCGGTCGATTATTCGTAAAAGTCGCAGCGAGTTTCAACGCGACACAACGAGCAGCAGGTACTTTTGAGTTCTGTCATTTAAGGAAGGATTTTACCACATTTCAGAAACAATATTCACCCTGAAAGCATCACAGCGACACTTAATACACAGTCAGAATCACAGAAACACACCTTCTGCGCCACAATTTCAAAGGTGTTAGACAACAAAAGCAAACTAGCATAAAAAAACAGAGAGAAACAGCTTAAAGATTAATGATCCTCTCCAATAATCAGAGTTACGACGCTAAGAGGAGATAGCTGGACGCCGCTAATTTAATGAAAGCGTATCGTTCTGGACTAGAATCCGACGGCGGGTCACGTGTGTAGAACCGTTTTCAGACAGGACGACAGTTTAGTTTCCAGCTGTTTATGTCGTTCATCACGAACCTGCAGCATCAGACAGCAGCAGTAATAACCTCATTAATTAGCTTTAACTAGAAATTATCCTGGACACAAAGGGGGCCGATCAGGATCTCAGACGGGTTAAATAAACCGGCTGCTGGTTATTTGGACACTTTGATCGGCTGCTGTTGGTTCTGTTTCAATCTCTTATTGCATTATCTTGTATTATACGTCACTAATAGTTGGTCTGAATGACAAATATCGAGTGTCGATGTGTGTGAACGCAGCCGTGAGGACCAGAAAAGAGTCAAACGGTTGGAATCGACTGAATATTAGCAGAGATATACATGTTTTGATGATAAATTATAGATACATGCAACAACAACAACAACAATAATCTGCACAAGCTGTTGACGTTATCACAGGTCCAACTTGTTCTTCAGGTTTCTGGGATATTCAGTAAAAAAAAATTCAGCTGAATCCTGCAACTGGTGAAGCTTTAAAGAACCGCTCAAGTCATAAACTTATCTATTTTCAAAACTTCATAACTCAAAAAGTTTTTCGAGTAAAGCTGCAGGATACTGTGAGGTTCCACGGCTCAGGTAGAAGGTTTTACATGATTTTATTTTTCTCTTAAATGTGGATAAACTGACCTGGAAAGACCTACAAGTGATGTTTATGTTAAAGATTCAACGATTTCTAGGGTTTAATGTCATGAAACATGTCTCCCTGTATTATGAAACCCTTTCTTTGCTGTCCAGAACAAAGGGCAAACAATATAAATCTAAATATAAAATATTGTTGTTGTTTTGTTTTTTGTTTTTAAAAAAAAGGTAAAAACATAAAATAAAATTTCTCACCGTCTGACATTAAATCAGACTAAACGTTTCCTGTTTCAGGTCAGTCAGGATTACCAACATTATTTCTTTTTGCTAAATATCTGAATAATAAGAGCGAGAAGTCAGAATTTTAAATACATTTCCTTCATATTCGGCCTTTAAATTGTATGAAAAACCTCAAAAAAAAATTCTGTTTCTCATTATTCTGGCATTAAGCAAATAGAAATTATTTAGATAATCCTAACTGACCTAAAACAGTAAAAGTTTAGTCTGATTTATTGTCAGAACACGAGGGAGAAATGGGTTTTGTGTCTTTTATACAGTGGATGTAAACGTCTGGTCTCAACTATTTAAAAAAAAAAGATAAATAAAGGCAATGAGGCCTAAAGAGGCTGAACGCATCCCGTTAACAGAGCGTTGAACGCAGCATCGTTGCATGTTTCATGTCTAAAAGTCTAAAAGGAGCTTCAGACGTCTAATCATTGCCCTCAGGAGGAGGTGGAGACCAAAACCGGAGCTAAAAGTTGCTCCTGACCAGAAATGCTGCTCCTACAAGCGTGAGGCTTGTTGGTTTCCTCCTCCAGCCTCAGGGCGACGTGCTTCAACCTCCATGACTTGTTAATGAACGTGGAAACGCCTGGTGCCGCTCCTCGCACGCCTCTCCGTGCACCACGAAGCAAATTAGCGCATTAACCTGCCGCCCACGCCGCCGTCATTCGAGAGCCGCCGGTAGCTACCACATGGCCGATGCGCCCGTCCGCCGCATGAGTCTGACATTTAAAGCAGACGTGCGCTTCATGGGAGCTGACAGCTGTGGAAAATAATCAAATCCATTCATTCTTTCCCGGGACGGGATCCTGACGCTGCCAGGTTTGATGCCTTTATATTTCATAAACGGGGGGTTTCGCATCGACACTCCAATTTGTTTTCTTTTTTCTGTGGAAAATCAGAGAAATGTTTCAGCTGCCACCGTCAGCGAGCGATTACAATAAAACTGATAGAACAGGAGGAGTCAGCAGCCATAAAAATGCCAATACAATCAGCTGAGCCGACGTCGCTCCGATCACAAGCAGGTTTCAACAATATGAGAAGGTACTTAAGGTTTATTTAGGATTCATCTGCTCTCTGAGCGAACGCATCGATTCAGAGACGCTTTAATTATTCATTACAAGAAGGAAAAAAAAAGAAGGTTTTTCGAGGTTCAGTCACAGAAAACGCTCCGTTTCTTTCATTTGTGTTACAAAAAGCAGGATGTGCTGTTTCCTCCATGTTTGTTCACACAGGAGGAGCAAAGAGGGATCAAAACCCCCAAACCGAACCCTCGGCATCCATTATTAATCGCTACGTACACCGCAAGAAGTACCGGTGTTGTTCGCATCAGAAATGAAGCTGTTTTCATCTGCTGACATGAAATGAAACAGGAGCAAACAACGTGTTGAACCCAAACCAAAGCCGACAGAAGCCGATCTCGCCGCGTTCGCTTCAGATATTGAGGATTATTAGCAAAACTAGGAGGATGTTTAATGACTTGGGGGGTGTTTGACCCACTTAGCATGTGTTGTAAATAATTGGGCACATTTGCCTAAGCCTGTTGCATCACGGCGGCCGGCGTCGGCCTCGGCGGGGACATGTTTTATTGAAGCCAGGAGTCAGCGGCTGAGGATGGTTTTACACTCCGAGGTTCACTGAAGGGCTCAGTATGAATATGGAGGTTTGCAGGGGAGCCGCATAAGATGGTATCCGTCTCCAGAGAACTTTTTTTTTTTTTTTTTTATCATCTCGGTGCAGTCGGCTGTAAGAAAACCTTCCTGGTAGTGAAGTTCCAGCCTCAGCAGTCGTGTGTTTACAGCACGCGCCGATCACACCAAAGGAAAGGTTGAATACATAAAAAGGTTAGCTCCTCGGTGGCGACGCGCCGCGCACGTTCGCCGCCACTCATTTCCCCGTCGATTAAATTAAAATGTAATTTTAGATGAGTAATCAGAGGAGCCCCGGTTCTGCTGGTTCTGTGATCTTCAGCAGCATTAGCAGGAAAAAAAATAAAGTCTGAGGCCACGAGTCTCCGCTGGGAACCGACGCATTGATTCATCCGGGCTGGTGCAGCGTCGAGGCCGAAGAGAAGAAGTTTAAGGTTCCGGTATTCGCTCAAATACACCATATAGGATGCTAGAAGAAGATTTACTGTGTCCTGTAGTGGAAAAATGATCCGCATATGTTCATTTTTCATGTTTTAATCACACATTTTTAACAGCATCTTTAATTTTTTTATGTTTTCAATAGTTTTAAAGTAATTCCCAATCCAAAAAAAAATCGTTCCTGAAAGAAAGAAAACTGTTAAAAATGTTCAAAAAAGGGGATTTTCCAGCTCCGAAGCTAGTTTTAGGAAGTTTAGGAATTTCTGCTGCAGCACCAAACAACATTTTGATGTTTAAGTTGTTTCTAAAAACAACAGAAATCTGGTTGGAATTAAATAAATCTTAGTGCAGATATTCATTTTTGAAAATTAAATTTTTTTTGTTTGTTTGTTTTGATGATAAATTATCGGTTTTTGTTATTTTAATTCTGTAAAAAATAAAATAAAATTTAAAATAATCAGCATAAGCTATTGACATGTTTCTGGGATATTCAGTAAAAAAAATAGAAAAACAACTGCTGAGACTTTTGAGACGCTTTAAATGAATCGCTGAAATTTTCAAATTTAAAAATTTATCATCGAAGGCCTGTTTTTAAAAATTCATAACTCAAAAAGTATTTGCAGTAAAACTTTAGGATTTTGCAGGGTTCTGTGGTTTAGGTAGAAGTTTTAGTGGGATTTTTTTTCCCCAAAAAATTACATGACAGACGGGAAAAGTTCTGAAATCTGGTGAATGAGCATCGAATGACCCGACAGCTGATATTTCTGAGACTTTGAATGAGAGACACTTTGAATTGATCCTCTGGGATCAATACAGAGTTTCTGATTTTCATATTCACTCATGTATTAACAGTAGCAGCAGCCATGTTGGTCGTGGTGTTACTTTCTGATTTGGTTCATCTTTATGTCAACCTTTAAGGCTGATTTTGAACTTTTACTTAAGAATTTATAACTAAACAAAACCTCCCAGAGAAGCCTGAACACTGTTTTCTCCATCAGACTGACCACTGAGTCATAAACAGCAGCTGGTTGTACAGATTTATTTTGTGCCTTTTTCTTTTTTAACATCGTAAACCTCGATGTCCAGTTAGCTTTGGCAAACCAGCATGTTTCTCTGGCCTTCCTGAGCCACCGTCCTCTGCTCTGCTACCTCAGATGAAAGCTCGTTACAGACTTAAAGGTGCATCATCATGACGAAGCACACCAGAAGTGATTCATGCATCCGTTCTGGTTTCGTCACACCGACTCCCTCCGTCGGCTCGCCGTCCGTTCAAGACGTGATTCAGCTGATGGCAGCTTTGGATCCTCAGGTGGCTCCTTTTGTCTGAGGCTGAAGTCTGAGGGTGACCGAGCGCTTTGCCGTCAGGACCCCTCGGCTTTGGAGCGACCCGGCCGAGGAGATAAGGTTTCGCTGACTCGGCACCTTCTTTTAAACTTCCGGAAACCCATTTTTGTGGGCTGGCTTTTTTATGCGATGTCATCTGTTCTTATCGTCTAATTAATTTCTTTGTTTTATTCATTTTCTTTTACCATTCATTTGTTTACTATTACTGTAATTGTATTAAAGATATCATTACTTTTAGCCTCGTCTTTATGGTTTTACCCTCCATTTGCTCTTATTCCACTTATTATTTATCCTTTTTTTATAGATTTTTATAAACATTATTTATCCTCACTTGAAGATGGCCTTTTTGGTTCTTTTATTATTTTATCTGGTGCTGTTTTATTGATTTGTTTTGAAACTCTTTTACCAAGTTAACTCTATCTCTACACTTTTGCCTCCCTGGTCTTCATCCATCTGTCTGGACTGACCAACCTTCTGTTGGTTCGATATTCTTCCTGGGGTTCCAACCTTTTTTTGGTCTTGTTTTAGGATTTAATACTGGTTTTTGCTCTTCTTTTGATACTAACATCTGCAGCACTTTGGTCAACTCTGGTCGTTTTTAAACATCCTGCACAAATACATTTGATCTGATATTACCGTCCCTTGTCTCGTATTTAGTCTTGTGGCTCATAAGTTTCTCAGATCTGACATAAAGCGGAACAATAACGTCTGTATAGATGAAGGCTGGAGGTAAAAGTCACAACTTTCCCCCATGAGACCGAAGCTCCAGCTGCTTCTGTTGTTTTGCAGCCCTTTTAAGTTGTTCCTTGACTAATTTATGCCTCATTAATGCCAGACTCACACAACAGGAGTCTAGAAATCAGGTTGCATCTCACACATACAGCATCTCCACACGCTATGGGATGATATTCAGATGATGGCGGCAAAAGGAGCAGAGCAGCACCTCCAGTGAAACAGATGGAAACAAAGCGGAGACGGTGGCGCAACAACCTCCTACGTATAATCCTATAAAATAAAATATTAATAAAGCAAAGGGGCAAAATGAGTGTGAAAACAGTCGTCATGGTGAAGGCTGGTATCTGTAGGGAATGTTAGCTTCTCCACATGCTAACGGGATTATCATCGCAAACACATTAACTGGTAAATATCAAATATGTCACACTGGATCTGTAAACCCGTCATGTCAATAAAACTCCCGCAGCATAAATTTAGACACTAAAGGTACTCTGTTAGGTTCAGGAAGAGATCAGGATTTGGGTTAAAATGCATCAGTGCAAACACGAAACGCAAGGTTTCAGGGTTTTTAGAGTCACACTTCAAGAATAGGTCCTAAAAAAGAAGCTACCTCATCATTTTACAGCCTTTATTGTGAACTTTAACATCCATCATCTCTACACCTTAATCCTCACTAGGGTCATGGGGGGCTGGAGTCTATCCCAGCTGACTCAGGGTGAAGGCAGGTTCACCTGGACAGGTAACCAGTCTATCACAGGGCTACACTTAGAGATAGACAACCAAGCACACTCACATTCACACCTACGGACAATTTACAATCACCAATTAACCTCAGCATGTTTCTGGACTGTGGGAGGAAGCCGGAGAACCCAGAGAGAACCCACGCTGCACGGGGAGAACATGGAGACTCCACGCAGAAAGATCCCAGGTGTCCTCACCGAGACACGAACCGGCAACCTTCTAGCTGAGAGGCAACGATGCTAACCACTGAGCCACCTTGGAGCCCGAACTTTAACATTTTGCACAACTAAAACTGATCTGCGAGGCTCCTGTTGGGTTTGTTTGTGATGATTTAATTAAATGTTAAATGTTTAAGGTGCATTTTGACAAACAGGATGTGGGTTCAAGATCAGACAGAAGCCACTTCACTGATTCTGGTTTATTCCACGTTAATGGTGCAAAACAACAAACAAATAAACACCTAATTAAAGCGCCACCACCCGGTCGCCACCCGGTGAGTCCGGTGCGGCCTTTGTCTGCCTTCTTGAGTCGATGTTGACAGAACCGCCGTCCCCGGAGCTCCGCGCTGCACTGAAATCAGCCGATCTGTTTAACATGCTGCAGGAAGTAAGAAATGAGATTCCAGTCGGTTTCCCGGCTGTGTGTGTGTGTGTTCGGCTTTACGGAGCATTCGACAGTGAAATGGAGACAGATAACTTCAGGGCTGGATTTTCACTTCTACAAACACATTCAGCCCAACATTGCTGTTTGCGGCGTCGCGGCCTCTCGTGTTTACGTAGACAAATATTTGCGGAGCAGCTCGGATCCCGGAAAAAGACTCGGATCCTGCCATTTGTTTTGGTGAGCGGAGTTCATAATTAAGCACTTGAGTCAACACTCGGTTGAATAAATGTTTCTGATTTCTTCTCGTCTTCACCGGCGGAGCGGAGCAGAGACGAGCAGCGGAGGATGTGGGAGGTCCGACCCGCTGAGTTCTTAAGACGGATTTACATCCTGCATTAAGAACGTTTTTTATTTAGTTATTCCAATGACCTGGTTTTGCATCAACAAACGTAAACCTCTTAGAGTATAATACGAAGCCTGGATTCTCCGTGAAATGCTTCCAAATCACAGCATATTTGGATAAAATAAGAAGATGTATTAAAGAGCAGAACAGTGCAGGGATCCGCTGGTTTGCTCTTCTGATTGAAACGACATCAGATGTTCACGACTTGTTTTGCTGTTTGGACTTTCAAGGTTCCAGCAGGATGAATCCTAAATACTCTCCAGCGTCACCCTGTGGATCGCCGTTAAATCTGGTCCAGATGTTCACGGTCCTCTGGGGATGAACCCTCTGGATTGCAAAACCCAAAGTTATTAACATGAATTACCATTTATCTGGCCCACAAAGGATTAATCTAGAAACATGTTCAGACAGTGCTTGAACTACTCGTGTGTGATGTGCAGCTTCGTGAGGACAACAACAGCTTAGCTTGAAACTTCATGAAAATCAATAAACCGTTTGCATGAAACAGATCCCACAAAACACAAGAAAAACTCCTCAACACAACTGAGTTTTCATGTGTTTCCACTGAGCAAAGGCAGA
>NW_007578871.1:108714-119924 GCF_000690725.1 Stegastes partitus
GTTTTGGTGAAATCTGTTGGCATCTGGAAAAACGTTGCACGTGTTGATTCCAGTTTGTTGTGAAATAACTAACGATAGAAATCGTGTCATTCTGCACAGAACCCATCTCTGAGTTCTCTCTGCTTCTGGTTCTGGTTGTTCTGTTCCCATACAGGTGCAGGACTTCAGAAAAATGAGTCCAAGGTGCAGAGAAACTTCATTCACATTCACAAGGCTGCATCTCATCACATCCGTCGCTCTGTAAAGGTGGAGTACGGGATTCTGATCCAACACACGTAATATCTAATTAAATATTAAATATCTCCTCATGGTCCGCAAGCTGTTCGCTCTTTGTTTGTGCTGAGAGAAAAAAGAAATCTGTTGTTTGAACGCAAACCCCGGTTCTGCCAACAGGAAACAAACAGAGCGTCCTGGACGGATCCACGGCGTCGTACTCCAGCGAGTTCTGACTCAGTTCTGAAGTGTTGTTTCTGGACTTACATGAGCATCGATGAGAATGTAAAGAATCTATATTCAGCGCTTTGGATTTGTTCCTTTCAAAGCCGTTTTTTTGTGCATGTAAAAGTTCTGCACGCTAACAAAGCCCAAACTCCAGAACAGTCAGAGCCCCCGACCCAGAGATCTGGAGTTACCAACCGACGGTACCTCAAAGGCCCGAAAGAGACAGAAGCTAAATGAAGAGGTGCTGCAGACACGTCCAGTGTGGGAATAATACTGCATTTTTGAACATTAATGCATTTAAATATATTCTAGTAGATGCCAAAAATAAAATCTTAGATCTAGAATTAATCATAAATAATTATTTTTATGGATAAACGGTGAATTAAATGAAACGTCACCCCATAAAATACAGGACAGCAACTCTTCAGGTGGTAAAACACAGCATTTCAGACGGAGAAGGTGCTGCAGAAACATACAGAATGAGAAAAATAGCACGTAAACATAATCTAGTAGAGTCCAAAAATACAACTATAATCCTGTAAATGAGCAGAACATGGCTGTTCCACCACACTTCCTGGTTGTTTTTATGAATATACAACACATTGAATGATGGTTAGTCTGTAAAACACACGACAAGAACTGATTTTTACTGAAGTTCTTCTGCCTGGATTAAAGTTACCGAACAAGACGGAGCTTCACTGAGAACATAAACACAAATGTGATTGTTTTGTTGCTGTTTTTGTGCATTTTATTTGTTTTTTGGTGCAGTATTTACTGGATTTTTTCATGCATGTAGAACATTTAGCTTCACGTTAAGGTGAGTTACCCGAGAGAGAAGGAAACGGTACGAACTTGTAGCATTTGTGCACCAAATATTACATTAAACTCGGCACCATCGACAATGAAAATGGTTAAATTCTATATAAATTACTTCACTTTAACAACATAATTTAAAGATAAAAGGCGTCACAGCTTCATAATCCTCTGATCTAACGTGACCTCAGCTTGTGTTTCTGCTGGCTAAAGCTCTCAGGTTGTTCCTTTTACACCACAGAAACTAAAAAAAGCAGATTTCTTTTTAAAGACAACTCAAAAAGCACTTTAACCGGAGTGTGGCCGGCGGCCAGCGAGGTGAGTCCACGCGTGCAGGCGTCCGGCATGCAAACATCCAGCTGATACAGGCTGGAGATGGCAATTACTGATGTGGAGCGCGACACACTTCCATTTCCCGGACTCCTGGTTTCACGCTCGGCAGCCGAGCTCATGTGTGGCGGCGGAGCGACGTGAATAAAGGCGGCGGAGCTACTGTACGGAGCCCCAGTGTGATTTATTTTCCTCTCAAGGCCGATTACTATGCAGCAAATTTGAATTATGACGTCCCGGCCGCACCGGAAAATTGAGCAGTTTATGAATTCCGTGCATGGGCCTCGAACACGCCGAGTTTATTCTGACAATTATTAGGAGGATGAATGTAAAGTCCATGTGACTGCCCTGATTATGCTCCACAATAAATCAAAAGAGGAAGAAGTCTTGTGCGGCTGGGATTATCACAATGTTCACGGTATCTGCAGCCTGTAGCAAGAAAAAAAAAGAACATTTGGCTTTACTTTGTTCTGCTCTCAGTCTATAAAATCCTTTTTTTTATTATTATTATTCCTCCAAGTTCTTATAATTCCACATTCCTCCCTCTCGCATTCAGTCTGTCTTCGTTTGAATGCCGTTAAAGGGAAGCGCTCGGCTGGCAAACATTGTCCGCTGACTTGTTGTTCGCGGCCAAACCCGCCTCTAAATGGTCTCCTGAAAGAGGACAGACCTGACCTGGTTCTGCAGCAGCACAGCGAAGGCCCTCCACGCTCGCCTCTGTGGCTATTTTAGGTTTAGGAGGTTGGTGGGAAAGCCGAGTTGGCAGATATTTCCAGACTTCATAAATGAGCTATGCAGAGGGCCGCAGGGGACGAAAGGGCAGAAGATTCTCTCTGCGAAGTGGACGGAGGAGGAGGAGGAGGAGGAGGAGGAGGAGGAGAGCTGTGATCAGGGAAGTTGGTGACCACATCCAAAGTTTCCTCCGTTTTGTTTCATAAGGAGCAAAGAACAGGCAGAACGGGTCGGGCTTTCTGCGGATGCTTCGTTAAGGTCAGGCTTTGTGGGTCGACTTTTTGAGGGGAAGAACCTTAATTAGAGCGCTGGAATGTAATTAGGAAGGTGAAACGGTCACAGCGACGACATATTTGCCGAGCAACTATTGATTTTTACTGGTTCTGGAGAAGGTTGCTGCCGTTCCTCTCATCCCTAAAAAATCTCGTTGCTACACAGATAACCTGCTCTGTCAGGTATGATCACACCGGCAGGTTGGTGAAAACACAAACGTTAAATGGAGATAAATATCCAGCGTTTGCAAACACAAACCTGAATGACTGACTGAACTGTTGTTAATTGAAATGCATTAATAAAACAAAAGAAAACTGCTTGAAATAAAAAATAAAAATTCGAGAAAAAAAAGTGACTTTTTTCTGGTTGCGCTGCAGGCAGTGTAGCTTCAACATTTGCTCTTAATACCTACAAGCTGTAATAATGTTTTGATGGAAGCATTTTATTCTAGTGTTTATATAATGTTTGAAAGGTGTGGAGTAGTGAGAGCGCCAGATTCCAAGAATAAATCAATAAAGAATAATAAAATAAAAGTGGCAATAAAAAGAAGAATAAATAAAAATAAAAACAGAAATAATGTGGCAATATAAAGCAATATTAATAAAAAACAGAAATCCATAAAAAAAAGGCTCGTAAAAATAGAAATATCAAGAAAAAAATAAACAAAATAATAAAATAATTATTTTTTAATTACATTTTAAAAATGTATTTTTATTATTTTTAAAATTATTTTATTTTGTTTTTAAATTAATTAATTTTATTTTTTATTATTTGTTTCATTTTTTAAAAATTTTTTACTATTCTTTTATTGATTTATTTTTGTGTTAATAAAACAAAAGAAAACTGCTTGAAATAAAAAATAAAAATTCGAGAAAAAAAAGTGACTTTTTTCTGGTTGCGCTGCAGGCAGTGTAGCTGCAAGCAGGTAACGTTCCCACAACATTTGCTCTTAATATCTGCAAGCTGTAATAACGTTTTGATGGAATCATTTTATTCTAACGTTTAAATCATGTTTGAAAGGACTGAACTGCTGTCAATTGCAATGCATTCATAAAATAAAAAGAAAAATGCTTAGAATTTTTTNAATGCATTCATAAAATAAAAAGAAAAATGCTTAGAATTTTTTAAAAAGGACAAAAATAAAGTGACTTTCTTCTGACCGAGCTGCAGGCAGGTAACGTTCCCACAACAATCACTAATAACATAATGTTTTGATGTAGGAATTTTAATCTAATGTTCAAATCATGGTTGAAGGATGTTATTCAGTTCGAGTGAAGTTCCTACGAGGTTAAAAAGTGACCCGAGATTGAAACGTTTCGAGGACATTTGGATGATTAAAGCAAAGGGAGAAAAAATCATGCTGCTAAACAGGTGAACTGTTTCTCAGGTACGTTCAGACATAAGTGTGTTAAAGTCCTCGTCGTGGCTTAGATATATTCATAAAAGCTAAAGAAGACATCACCAAGGACACCTGTGCATCATCTCCGTGCAGTTCAGACAGGTACATCTGTAATTGAGACGTCTAAAACTAGATTTCCCACCGTGTTTACTGACTAAATAAATGTTTAATGGCTTCTTAGTTGTCTCACGTCGCGAGAAACAGAAGAATTCACTCGCAGCGCTGATTGTCTGACCTCTTTCCTCGCTGACAAATGCCGCTGTTTGTTGATCATCCACCTTTGCGGCGGCGGCGTTTGTGATCAAGGTATAATTTTCCATTAGTCTGTCTGCCCCCCTGCAGCTGGAAAAAAGCTCTTTTATTGGAGCTGCAGCGCCGAGTGAATCATTAGCGGGACTCGTAATGTCAGAGTTTGTCTTTGGTGCCTGGAATTTGTGTGTTCTTTGATAAAAAAAAAAAAAAAGAAGAGAGAAGTCAATGAAAAAGATGTATCATGTTGTCATTTTCTCTCAAAAACCTCTAATGATTTTCAGCACTTTGATGAAATTAAACCTCAGCAGTTAAAGAGCCAATTAAAATGATTTGTGCCGCCCCGTGCTGCAGGATGACCGCAAATATCTCTGCAGGGGTTTGACAGGATTGTTGATCAATACCGGCGGCGTAGCGATTATTTCACCAGGTGCTGACATTTCTGGATTTTAAAAGCTTTTTATATTCTGGCTGCTGCTCTGTTTTCAGACAAAAAAAAAAAAACTAGCCGTGGCATATCGAGGACAGCAGTTCCCTTCACCTCCTTCATTTTATTCCGCTCAAAGCAGGAAGATGGCTCCGTGAATGACGTTAATGGACATCTTGGCTACGGAGGCTGATGCAGGAAGCCGTAATTGCAAAGGACAAACCCCCGCTGCCTCACAGGAAGACCGAGCGGAGATCAAGGAAAGGATAGACGCCCTCTTCCTACCTGCTATGATTAACTGCCTGACTTTATTACCTCTCAGGGAGGAGGTCGGGGCTGATGGCTGGGCGAGCAGCTTCTTTTTTCTTTCTTTCTTCAAATCCTTTATTCTTTAGTCAGTTTTTTTTTTTTTTAAAGGTGATATAGCCAATATTTTTATATCAGAAAAAGTCTTCAAATCCACTAAGAACTTTAGCTTCAGTGTGACTTTGTTTTACTGGTGATTAGCATCACAGCATTAGCATTACCTCTCAGGGAGGAGGTCGGGGCTGATGGCAGGGTGAGTAACTTCCTTTATTCTTTAGTCAGCTTTTTTTTTTAAAAGGTGATATAGTCAAGTATTTTTTGTATTAAGAAAAAAACGCAAAGTCCACAAATCCACTACAAAATTTAGCTTCAATGTGACTTTGTTTTACTGGTGATTAGCATCACAGCATTAGCATTAGCTCTCAGGGAGGAGGTCGGGGCTGATGGCTGGGTGAGTAACTTCCTTTATTCTTTCTTTCTTCAAATCCACTAAGAACTTTAGCTTCAGTGTGACTTTGTTTTACTGGTGATTCGCATCAACCGACTCCAACATCGAATCTGCAAAACAAGCTAGCAACCAGCCGGTTTGTAGAGACCGAAAATCAAGCGAAAAGAGAATAAATATTGATCTGATTTCCATCATTAAAAGACTAATCGTGTGGTCTGTTTTAGTTAATTTTGTCGATTAGTGATCTTGTTTAATCCACAACCCAAAGTTCACTCACACAGGAGGAAAGAAACGAGAAAATATTCACATTTACGAAGCTGCAATCAGAGAATTTAGACTTTTTGTTTCTCCTTAAAAATTACTCAAATCACTAATCAAAATAGTTAGCGGTTAATTAAACAGTTAACAAGTAACTGATTAATCATTACAGACAGAACACAGTTTAAATTAGGTTTACGTGAAGATAAGTCTGGATTACAGTGTCATAAAAACTGATTAAATACATTCATCAGTAGCGTTTTGAGTTAATTTGTCGAGTTCAGCTTTTCTATATAATTATAGATAATCAATAGAAAAGTCAAATGTTAGCTGGACGTAAATATCCAACTTTTGCCGACACTGAATCGCACACAGCAGCTAAAACGTCTGAATGGAAACGAATGAAGGATGGCTGGAGTTTGTGTTCTTGTTCTTTGTAAAGATGATCTTAGTGATGCTGGCGGTGCAGCTTACAGGTGTGACGTTGGGCTCAGCTGGAAGCTTTTACCGAGCTGGAAGGGAACGTTCCCACAAAATTACCTAAAGGTTCTAATCTAATGGTCACAGAGGTGGTGGTGATTAAAAAAAGAGAAACGTTGTCAGTGTTTGGAGAACATTCAAGCACAACTATAACTAACAACAACATCATTAAACATGTTTCGAGCATCTTTAGTCGTCCTACCTTCATGAAAAAAAACTTTTAGGAACTAAAAGAAAACTTTCAGCTGAAAACATGAACTTCCTTTTTTGGAATAAAAAGTTCTCACAGGGATGTCAATTTGTTCTTAATGATTCGTTATTTATTTATTTTCCAAAAGAGAAAGAAACCTGAGATCAGAAATAAGAACTTCAGACCTAATCGGGTTGAGGAGGCTCTTTAATTAACTTTTGTCCTTCTCAGAGTCGCCTTCTCGTCTCTGTGAGGATGTTTAGTCTAAATAAAGTAATTTCTTACGCGCTAAACCAACTAAAATGGAGTTCGTCATGTTGTTGATAAGCGGTCCCAGTAGAACCAGTTGTGTTATTTAAGGTGAGAACATTTTGGGGGGCTGCTTTGGACCTCGCTGACCAGAAATTTTCATTTAGAAGCGTACATGCCGAAGCTCTTGTGGTGCCGCCGGCCCTCCTGCTGGTTACTGACACAGCTGATCGAGGTCATAAACGTCCGCCCTCCAGGGTCAAACAACGAGCGTCCGGAGACACGTGGGCGTTGCGTTTACACGTACGGTTACAGTTTTTGCAGCTGACACAATTAGAAATAGCTGCTCGGAACCCGGAGGCCTCCCCGCACGCCGGCGCTCCGATCGGCCACGTCAGCAGGGGAATCCTCTTCTCCCCGCGCAATAGAGGCTTCAAACGCAGCTGCTCGGGCCACTCTGGGCTAAGTGCGGGTTCTGGTGCCGCCCACGGATGAGCTGCATTCCAATAGCAGCGGCGGCAGCAGTAATGGCTGCAGTTACGCTGTCAGGGATTGTTTTTGTAAACTACATAATTTCCCCATCTGAGTGTTTGTGTGCTGCAGATGCTTTCAGATGCTCAGCAGCCCTCTGACAGCTGGCTGAGGAGCATGCATCACAGCGCTAGCCGAGGTGCAGCTGCAGGAAGCGCCGGTAAGTGCCGTCCCCGCGGCTCTCCTATAGGACTGAGGGAGAACAGATGACTGTTGTTACAAAGGCTCTGTTGTCCCTTTTCCTTCTGCACAACTTTTTTTTACAAGTTGAAGTCGGTGAGCTGCTGACAGCCGGATGGGGAAATCGTGTCACTAGCCACCATCACTCACGTCCTCGCTGAGTATTCAGGACGACGCGCGAGACGCCTGGAAACTTTGACATTTTCTGCATTCGGCTGCGATATTTAATATGTTTAATTGGCAATTCTTTACGCCTTCAGAGGGCCGTTTAATTAATTTACTGTGTAATATCGCCGACAACTGGAACCCCCACCTTTCTCTGAGTTATCGGCTCGCCGCGAGCGCCTGTGCAGGATGTTAGTGGCTTTAAGGTGAGTAATTTCCTTAGCAAGACCTCATTAGCCAGATCTATCATCCCTAAATGTGTTTTGTCAAAGGCCATTGGCTCACTGATGGCCACAGTCAGCTTCTTTTGGTATCTTTCACCTTGTTACACATGTGAGAGTTCCTGCAGAGGAATTGTCTCCTTCGCTTCATCCTGCCTGCAGATCCTCCTGCGCAGGAGAAGATTTACCGCCGCAAATAAAGCAGAAAGTTGTGTTGAAACTATTCCTGTCTGCAGCAGACAGGATTCAACAAGGGAGAGAACAACGCCAGGAAAATGGCCCAGTTAGAAAACTTTCAAATCCTCCCTTTTGGCCTGTTAGAATTTTTTGCCTGCATTTCAGTAAAATTAAGATGACTCCGCTGACAAAATCCTGCAACTCCGATTGTCAAGCTCTAACAGCCGCTCGCTCCGAGGTTTCCAGAGTTTTTTTTATTTTATTTTTTCATGTGTTACACACAAAGTTACTTCAGTCATAACTGGAGGGTTTATAGATCAGCTCTTCTTGCACATTTGCATCTGTCAAGCAAGAGGAGGAACCCCACGGCTTAAAGGCAGTATCATAGAGCCGGAAGGGGGAGGAAGGATCGACGCCTCTCCCGAGACGCCAGCCCGCTCTGATGTATATTCAGGAGAACGGGGAAAAAAGGTGACGAACCTATTGAAAATATGTCAAGTGGCATTCAATCATGGGACGGTGAGACGGCAGCGTGCCAGCCCACAACACAGGTCTGAGATCAGCAAACCTCTGGAGCTCTGCCCTTTAGGAGCTCAATGTGCTGCGTCATCGAGTCGGGATTCACAGCAGAGGACGGACGAGAGGGTTGAACAGCTGCAGTGAAAGGCTGCTAAATAATAATAAGACCTCCATAAGCACATGCATGTTTTTAGCATCATATCGTGAGTCTGTTTGCGCTATTTATGCACAAAGACGTGACATGAGGTGGAAGAGACAGCAGCATGGAGGATATTAAGACACTTTAACACGCTATGCTTATGATAATTTCTATTTTTACACTTTACTTTTTCATGCTTTTTTTCTTTTATGGTAAATAGCAGCACAACATGCATGTTCTTCTGCACATTTTCCTTATTTTGAGGAGCAAACTTGGCCTTTAAGCCCAACGTCACAGCTACAGAAAGTTCAAATGTGAGTTCATGAGCATTTACAGAAGACTTTATCTTTAAGCATCTCAACCAATAAGTTCATGAATTTATAAAGTACAGCAGCTAACAGTTCAACCATAAAGCTGCGTCTGAAAATGAAAAAAATGCCCATTTTAAAAATTTTGGTTTTACTTTGAAAACCATTTTCTAAACTCCAGAGAAAAAAAAAAAACTATCTGGTTTATATTTCTGGTTTTGTGGTACAAGGAGTCGTACCTGCTTAGTCAGTTGTAAAAGTTTAGCTTCTTAAAAATGTTGTGATCAAAGATATTTCATATTTTATGTTTAGTTTTGTATTATTGTGACATGCAGCTACGTTTAGGTTAGAAAACTAGTTCACTTCTGCATTACTATTTTTTTTTAAGTTAACGAGCTCAAAGATATGAACTGTACATACTGGCTTCTTTTTATATATATATATATATTTCAACTCTTTAATAATCACAAATTATTTGATGTACTTGTCCAATATTATAAATACTGAGTCAATGACATGATGATAAACAACTATGAAAATTTCAGGTTTTTGTCTTTAATAGTTCCTGAGAGGGCTGCAAGGTGGCTCAGTGGTTAGCATCGTTGCCTCGCAGCTAGAAGGTCGCCTGTTCGTGTCCCCGTTAGGACACCCGGGATCTTTCTGCGTGGAGTCTCCATGTTCTCTGGGTTCTCTCCGGGTTCTCCGGCTTCCTCCCACAGTCCAGAAACATGCTGAGGTTAATTGGTGATTGTAAATTGTCCGTAGGTGTTTGGCAGTTTCAAGCAAATCAGATTTTTTTGGAGAATAAATTGAGCATTAATAAACTAACAAGCAACCATCTGCTACGTAGAAACATAGTGGAGTAAAGATGTCGTCAGAATTAAGTCACTCTCTGAGTCCAGGCTTATGTGCATGTGAGTCCCTCCCTCTGAAACCTTCCTGCACTTACAGAGTAACGCTCAGCGCCCACATCGAGTTGGAAAAGGCAGTCTAGCATTCAGCCGGTGCATACGACAGTTTAACTCGTCTTCGTGGGTAAAATCTTATTCTATTTATAAAGAAACAGCTCTGAATGAAACGTGAGCTCTTCATCTGCCAGCAGCTCAGTGACATCATGTTAGTGATGCTGCAGGACAAACAGCTGGAGGACTCACAACCAAACATCGTGTGAATCACTTGTTTCTTAATATATTAAATCGCCTCATAATTTATAAGCAACACGTTACGCAACGTCCCAGAGAGAGAATCAAGGATGAGGAAACAAACCACCACAAGGTCATCAATACTGCATATGAGCTGGTGCTGAACATGTGTTTGCAGGAAGCAGCGTGCCGTCGGCGGCGGGTTCAGCTTTGATTCGAAGGTCCGAGTTCAAGATCACAGCGACTTAAAACCTGCCGGGCGGCTGAAGGACACAGCCGGGAGTCATTAGTATGCGTTCACAGACGAACCGACGGGAGGAAAACAGGCAAAGGCTTCATCAAGCAGAGGTGGAGGTTTTTTTTCCTCTTTTCTCTAAGTGTTGATTTTCATTCATGAATTTATCATGAAGCGAGCCTTGACCTGAAAGCGATCCGGAGCGCTCACACACTCACACAGAGGGAGATACAGTCGTTCCTTTGTCACGCCATTTAAAAGCCGCGTCTCTCCGTAAACACGAGTCCTCTCTGAAACCTAAGTGATGAATTGCTTTGACTCGGCCACCTCAGAACCGACGGCAATCTGCGGAGAATAGCAGTCTGCTGCGAACGCACTCATTATACGTGAATGCTTTCTGCCTGTTAAAGAATGCGGCTGTCATTGAGAGTTATGGGCGGCGTACTCGTGTGGAGATCTGCTTAACGCTTCCCTCGAAACAAGACATGATTCAACGAAGCCGGCTTGTCTGCCCGAATGTTACAGCGCTTGAGTTATATTGTGCTTAATCTGCAACCTGCTGCTAGTTTGTCTGACGCCACAGCCGACGAGCTAATTAGTCATTTAGCCTGATGAAAATGTGCATTTCTTCATTTCCGTGCAGTTTGCAGAATAAATCCCGCTCGCCGCTGCTGTTGAAGGGTTTGTCCGACCACCTCGCCCCCCTGCCGGTGCCTCCTTATCAACAATAACCAGGAGAACACACTCCGCCTGCATTAAAACATCCGTCCCGACACGACGGATTAACAATATTATAAAACTCTATTAAAGGAGCGTTGCAGCGTGTGCGGCGCTTTATTAAACCACCTGCCTCCTTTGTGAAGCACCATCCAGCACCATGAAGTGCTTTAATGCCACTCGTTTCACCACTTCGATAAGGAAAGAGGAATTTCACACTGAGTTCATCTTTTTATACCCAAATCTGAAATGAATCGAGCTTCACATCCAACCACTAAAAC
>NW_007578871.1:121379-122233 GCF_000690725.1 Stegastes partitus
GTCTCCCTGTGGTGCCTCCTTATCAACCACAGCCAGGATAACACACTCTGCATGCCACAAAAACATCCACGCCGACACAATGGATTAACAACATTCTCAAACTCCATTAAAGCAGCATTGTGACTGCATGTATACAGAAGTTCTCTCCGGTACACTGACTAGTTTTGCTGTAAACTTTATTTTTTGGGCGAGTATTTTAAAAAGCCCAGCGTGCAGCGAGCGGCTCTGATGCTCTGCTGCCCTCCGCTGTGGTGCACAGCGAGGTCAGCCAAACAGCGACGTCCCGCCAAACAATGAAAATATTCTGCTGCCGGAGAGGGGGAGCTGCACGGCGGGAGCTTTTTATGGTGTACCCAGGATTGTACCATGCGCGTTGTGTCTTTGTCTGACTGACAATTACGATGCGTGAGTAACAAAAGCAGCTAAAATGCATCAATCAATAGCGACCTGGACATCAGAACGCTGCACCGCAGTGTCCCGAGTGGTTAAAAACTCAGCCGCGTGCTGATAAATCAGGCTGGTGTGAAAAATTCTCTATAAACTCCTTCTGCAGTCATTGATTTAACCCCTAAAAACCCACAGGAGGGCTTCTTACACTCAACAAGAAGGTTTTTTTCTGTCCTCTTGATGTCTTCGTCCAGCAACAACAAGTCCACTAAACAAGCTGACATAACAAACTTCAGTTTCCCATCCAGGAACTACTACGTGTTCGTTATGTTGGTGTACTCGGTTGGGTTTGGATCTTTTACCGCGATGGAAAACCAAAAAGGCCGACTGTGGGGTCGCAGTGAAAACTAAAAACGCCTCGTGAAACAATCTGAAAGGAGATTTTCAGGCATTAAAACAGTATTTGC
>NW_007578871.1:123228-125375 GCF_000690725.1 Stegastes partitus
GTGAGGTCGCGGTCAAGGCCGAGGACGAGTTTACCTTCAACCTCGTTTTTCAGCTTCAACGTGCTGGAAGCTCACAGAGTCAGAGGGGAGACGATTTTTCAACGCAGTCTTCGGTATTCGCCGTGCACACCCCCCGATATCCAAAATTCAGCAACCGGCTTCCCCGCGAACCTCCCGCTGCAGAACCGCATCAGCCGCGACATCAATCAATGACTCGTCCAATTCAGTCGGCTCTCCTGCCAACTTTGTCGCTGCAGAAGGACTCCTAATCCACTCTGCTGTAGCAGGCGGTGTCAGGTTTTCAAAACAGGAAGCTGCTCCGAGATGAAAGTCAACAAGTCAGCGTTTGATTCATGGCCCCGGTTCTGAAAACGGATCTAACAAGCATCAGCGACATCAGGGTCCAGACGAAGCCCGACCACAGGGTTCTGAGCTTCATCAGTGAGGGTGAAGACGGTGGGTTGGTCCTGCGTTTAGATCATTAAAGCTTCAGAATGTGAACCTGGGAAGGCCAGGAGGATGAACAGCAGCTAGCAGTGAGAACATTTTCCCTGGAAAGCCAACAGAACTTTAGTGCTGTATTGTCAACCGGGCCACTTTCAGTCCAATATGCTGCTGACCAAACCCTCGTTGGTCAGACGGCTGCTAGTGTGACTGTGATGAGGAGAAAACCTCCCCATCAACAGCCTTCCAGGATCCATCCGTTATTCTTTGCAGCAGGATGAACAGACTTTCTGAGAAAACATCTTTTGAATTCATCCAACCTTTTGAACTCGGCTCCAAACTGAAGAAGTCGCGCGTGTGTGTGTGTGTGTGTGTGTGTGTGTGTGTGTGTGTGTGTGTGTGTGTGTGTGTGTGTGTGTGTGTGTGTGTGTGTGTGTGTGGCTGCATGTTGCACAAAAAAGTTGAGCAGTTTGTGTGTCGCAGCTCAACAATCGACACATCAAACCATCTGAAAACAGCAGTCAACTTATATGAATCTGTGTAGGTGCATGCTGGTGTGCATCAAACAACCAGGTTCAAATGATTTAATGATGCTGCACCGTTACCTCACATTAGTGAAGGATGAGTGATCGCATCGATCTCGGTAAACTTTACAAGAAGGTGTCGGGTCGCAGTGGCTCTTGAAGGATCCTGAGGCATCCCGATGCAGCCAGACGCCTCCAAAGGAAGTCGTCCAGGAAGCATCTTAACCAGCTGGTTCCTTTCAACATGAAGGACTCTGAGATCCTCCCCTGATCTCTACAGCTGAGACCAGACCACGTCCCGCCCAGTCCTCACTAAACGACGATCCTGTACAGCAACACTGCATTCTCACTCCCGTTTTGAGTGGAACGTGTTTTCTGTTGGATGACGTTTGTTTAGAAACCAAAGTGTTTCTGATGAACGCGTCTTTGCATTTATTCTGCTGCTTCACTGTTGCTTCTCGTCACCTAATCAGTCCTTCATGACCACGAACCGGTTTCAAGCCAGACAGTTTTCTACAGACCGATCAACACGCACAAAACAAATATTAACAGTTTTGTTTCTATTAAAAAAGTGTAATGAACAAATAAAATTACTTCCTTCTGCTATGTTTGTCTTTTATTCATTTCGTCAGCAGGACAGACTGACGGCTTCGTTTAATAGTCGGCTGTGAAAGTTGACAGTCAAGTGTTGGAATCAAGCGGGGAAAGACAGGAAGTCATTTTTCAAAATAAAACACCCTGCAGACTCCGCCAGAAATAAAATAAACCAATAAAACATTTTTATCCCGACTGCTGCTTTATTAGACAGGATTTCCTTGTAACCAGGAAAATGGAGAAGCTTCAAATGTGTCATTAAAGTTTCATATTTTAACCCAAACCAGGACATTTTTCGAACCTTAACCGAGTAAATTAGGCGCCGATAACCTTAACAAAACTTTCAAAGTGTAAAAGAGCTGAATAAATGGGGGATTTATTCTAAATCTAACCAAGTAACTGGTGAAAAACGGAAGATAATCCTGGTTCATCTGCTGGTTTATCCATTAATCAGTCCTCATATGTCCAAACCAAACACTAGGTGTGTTGGAACGTAGTTTTTGTGGAGTCAGAGCCAGAATTTGTGTCGATAGGCGCAGGTTGGATCGAGAGTCTTCTGGCTCCATCCATCTATCCATCCATCCA
>NW_007578871.1:125466-127000 GCF_000690725.1 Stegastes partitus
GGTACATTTAGTGAACAGGCTGTTTCATAATGTGGTTCAACTGGACGCAGCGTCGTTGGGTTTCATTTCTGTTCCGTCTGCAGTTGTTAGAACTGGTTTAATGACATCAGTTGCTGTGGCTAATTCAAGGCAAAAAGAAAGAAATAGCCGGAGAATAAACTACACAGCGATGTAGTGTCTTCAGAAACTGTTGGTTTACATGAAGCCGGAACAAAAGCAGGTTTTGGAAAGAAGAAACTTCAAATCTACGAAAGCAAAATGGAGTCTTTAGGAGTTGTTTTCAATCAACAAATTGAAATGATTCCTTCAGATCTGCAGGTGTTGACGACGTTTTATGACGTTTGGACACAAAGGGTTAAACGTCTCTGCACTGGTTAGCCGTCTGATGTTAAGATAAAGTTCTTAATGGTCCTTTATATCCATCAGATTTGCTTTTATCTCATGAACCCTCCAGTCTTCTGGCTTTTTAATTAAACCCACAGTCAGAAGCAGCGTTTTGCTACGACGGCCCACATCTCAGGAACACCGACCAGAAGACCTGAGAGCGGCAGGAAGTGTTGATGTTGTTAAAAGCAAACTCAGGATCGACTTTTTTAGTCTGGATTTGGATTGATTTGATAGATTTTATTTATTTAAAAGTTTTTTATTTATCGAGCTCTCTATTTATTCAGCTGTTTACAAATTTTAGTCTTTTTATTGCATCGTTTATTTCTTTGTTTTTAACATTTGTTATTCTGTTTTATTTATATTTTCTTATATATTACTTTATTTCTGTATCTTTAATAACAGGGATCATATTTGGCTTCCTCAGTTCTTTGATTCCAGCGTCTTGGAGTGCTTTTATTCATAACTTCACTGCTTGTGTGGGGACTGTGTTGTTTTATTGTGTTTTTATTTTCTGTAAAGCTTTTTGTGTTGCGTTCCTGTTGGTGTGAAAAGTGATTGATTGATTTAAAGACAACAAAAGAAGCTGAAAGAGCCGATCGGTCGTCTGTTAAAAGTCAAAACGTGTTTCCATCAGCCAGCGTTACAAAAACCACCTTAAGTTAGCGAGTTTACCAATTATGCGGACGTGAAAGTGTTAATAAGCAAAGATTCAGAGACTTAATGTATTTCAAAATCTTCCAAAAGTGTTTTAAATCCTCTTTTTTATTCCAGTTCGGCTTCATAGTTCTGCAGCTCTCAGCAACTGGATTTGATTTCTCAGGTGGACGTTTCGACGTCTCCACTGTAAAACCCACGTTTTGAATTTGGGTCGTGGACTTAAATACGTTTACTTCATGAAAAAGTTCTACCAAAACAGCTAAATGATGGAAACTGTGGGGACAAAAACCCAGATATCTCTGCCTCTGCTGTCATTCTTTTTGTGGTAATTTGTCCAACTTGTGAGTTCCAACCACAGGCCAGAATGTGAAAAAGACAGAGTCAGGACTGACTTACAGAGCAGAACAACACTTTGACGTCTAGTTCGCTCAGTGAGGTCGCGGTCAAGGCCGAGGACGAGTTTACCTTCAACCTCGTTTTTCAGCTTCAA
>NW_007578871.1:129530-133619 GCF_000690725.1 Stegastes partitus
GACGGTGCTACCCACCGATCCACTCTGCAGCCCCGGCTCGGCTCCTTTCTCACCAAAACGCTTCGGTTCTGTTGGAAGAAAACCGGTGCTGAATGTGCAAGAGCTTCCTTCGGGTTTCTATAGAACTTTATCTCGTCTCACGCAGACTCGAACAAGAACGCTGATGTTGCCAACGCTGGGGGAAGGAAAAAAAAATATTGTCCCACCACTGGAGTGAATATTTAAGAACATATATCAATGGAATAAGTTAAAGGGATCATGTAGTTTAATGCAGGTCGCAGCCTCCTCTCTGGCAGTCGCCGAAAGTTATTCCAGGAAACACTAAAAACCATTAAGTGAAGTGGAAATAGGTGAGGCCGGGTGAGCGCAGCAGAAAGGTAAATTACCACATTCTGTCACATAATAACTCCGGGAACGTATTGAATATTGCAGATTGATGATATATAACAGTTTAAGAGTATCCAAGGGTGGAATATTCCGTAACATTTATCTGGGCCCGAGCTGCTGGCGCTGCTCCCTGACTGGCGATGGAGAAGGAGTGACATTTAATTTCACATTTTTGTCCAACATGGAGGTGTCTCAGACGAAATCGCCTACACTATTAAAAGCGCGGCGCGCGGCGTTTAATGGCTGATTTATCGCACGTTCCCAGCCAGCGAGTCCAGGTTCTCGTGTGAGGAACATGACAAGCCGTCCAGCGGAGCCGCCGCCGACGTGTTCGGACGCTAATTGGTCGGATCCCTCGCCGAGGTGGAGCCGGCCTTTGTTAGGAGTGACCTTTGGAGGGAGGCTGCGGGGATGGAGAGGCTTTTATAAACTGAAAGAGCGTCGGTTCAGGAGAGTCTGAGAACACGTCCACCAGCGTATTGAAAGGATCTCTGCACTTAGGCTGCAAGATTAGAGCCATTATTCTGTATTTGTGAAGTCTTGGTTTTGAAATTCTGACCTTCAATCACTTCTGTAACTTGAAAATAAGCCCTCGGAGGAAAGTGATCAGAGTTATCACTGTTGAGTCATTTCAATACGAGCCTGTTGGACGGACCGTGTGCTGTTCAAGGCAGCTTTATGTTTTCTACGGGGGCAAATGACGTGCATGTACACAAACGAGCTGCACCTACATGAAGGTCTTCAGCTTTTCAGTCTCTGTGATCATCTGGGTGCTGAGGTGGTGTTTCAGCTCCCTGTGTTCTCGCTGCTTTTTATCCATGGAGACCAGAGAACACAAACTTTTCCGTGCAGCTAGCGTCGCTCATCTCGCTCACTGTTGTCGGCCTCTCGGGTGAACGGCTCACTGCTGCCCCTAGAGGCCTGGATGTGCAGCTCGTTTGTGTTCATGCACTTAATTTGCTCCCCGTAGTTTTTTCACCAACAAAAAAAAAGCCCACATTTAAATCTTCCATCTACTCATTCTCCCTCAGTGGAAATCCCAAAAATATGAATATGCAAATACTGATCATCTCTGAAGTCTCCTTAGAATCCGCCTCGCTGCTCACTGCTCGGTCTCAGTGCTGAAAACAATTCAACCTCAGAACTACGAGCCGTTTCTATGCATCTTTTTTTTTTGTTAAACATAAAATCCTGCAGCTCAACGGAAACAGAACAACCAGGATGAAGGAGGGACTCAGACATGTCTTCTGTCAGTCGGACACAGAATGATAGAAGTCAGAAATAAAAGAATAAAAAATGGAAGAATAAAAACAACCCATCGTGGCTCCACTTATTTTAGTTTCTACACTTGTGTGCTCTGTGGACACACTGCCTGCAGTTCAGCTGAATAATCCGACAGCTGAGTTACTAACAGCTTCTACCAAAGAGAGAAACTTTTTGTTTGTTTATTACAGAATCTGGTTAAAACTATTTGTTGTTGTTGGATTTTTTTAAACTAGATGCGTCTAATAAATGCACCTAAAACACCAAACAGACACATTAAACACTTTAAAGTCTCTGCAAGTCATTTACCAACTTCAGTTTCTCACAACAAAAGCTAAAAATAAGACAAACAAGATAACTTATTTTAACCTTAAACACATTTGGGGGCGTTTTATTATCCAGCGACAGTGTTGATCCACAACGTGTCTGAACCTCAAGCTTTTCAAATTCAGGGAATTAATGTCAGAAAAGTTTCCTCTAATTCCTCAAAGGGAATATTAAGGATCTTGTCAAAAGTGAAAAACAACATTTTAAAAACACCGTAAACCTGCACGCTGTTGAAGAAACGATTTTATGTTGAGTTGTGAATAAACTCGGCCTTCAGACCAAAGTCACAGCTGGAGGTCCACGTGGGAGTTTATTTATCATATTTATCTGCTCAGGACTTCACCTTCAGGCTTCTTTTCCAGCAAGTTTTTGAATTTAACGAGTAAAACAGGAAACATAAATAAGCTTCTGCAGCCCAGAATACGTCCAGGTTTTAAACAATATATAGAAAACTTTTTAGTTGTATTTCTAGAATCACTCTGAAACTGCATTTTTTATTTATTTTTTACCAATTATATGATCCAGTATTTTATATTAAAAGCATTCCGTGTATTCAGTTTTGTTTTATTGTGACCTGAACCTACGCGTGGTTCAGAAAACATCATTAGTCGACTTCTACATGATCGTTATTTATCATTATGTGCTCGAAGATGGAGGTTTTCAGGACATTCTTAATTGTTTTCACATTTCATTTGTTCTGCAATATTCTAAATAAGATAAATTCAGGATAAATAAATGACATGATGAGAAATTTCAGGTTTTTATTTTTAATAGTTCCTGATATTGTTGTTCAAACACTCTCAAATTTAAATGTGCGACAAAAAAACAACAACAAAAAAACTCCTGAAACCGGGTCAATGAGCAATTTTTTAAAGATGTTATATTTCTAAAAAGAATTTGATATAAATTAAGCTAAAATTTCACAGATATTTTTATGGAAATCTGCAGTTTATGCTCTAAAAATTTCAGGTAAATTGGAGACGGTCGACCAGAAATTGTTCAAAACTCTAAAGGCCGGTCGATCAGGAATGAACTCCTCACACTCGATCCGCAAACATCCAAAAACAGACGCAAAGATCCGAGAGCAGAAGATCTGTGAGCGAACCGAGGAAGTTTCTCTTTGTGCTCAGAATAACCGACAGGTTTCTGAAATCACGTTCAACTGAAAAACCACAAAGATACGAACGTCTCTCCAAACGCACGTCGCATCAAACCACGTCTGTCGTCAGCAGCAGCCGAGGATGTTGTTAAATCAGGCAGGACGGAAATCTTAATGATCGCAGCTTTAAGGTGACAAACTTCCAGCAGCAGCAGCAGCAGATAAATGTGAAAACAGCCTCTTCATGTCGGCGCCGTGATTAGAAATGTGCCTGAAGCTAAAAAAAAACATGATCTGAGTTTTACAAGGTGATGCATATTGAAGGAAATTGGTTTTAGGATTGACGGCAGGAAGTCACGACGAGTTGTTTTTATATCAGGTTTCTGACTGTTTGACAACCTGTTGACCTCAGAATTACAATAAACACAAGTTTTACATTTAGTTTATGTGTTTTAAAGGCTTTTCTTGTCCAATAAATGACAATACTTGTATTTTTCATTCATTTTTGAAATGATACATTTTTATTTTTATGATATTTTACTGAACTTTCTGTTACAAGAATAAAAAAATACAGAGATTTTCCAATACAGACCATTTTTACATCATTTGTTTTGAGCAATTTGTTTATTTTTTTGGATAATTTTTACATGAGGTGTGATTTTAAAATAAATTTTAAGTTTGGTTTCTTTACCAACGAGTAGTTCAAGAACCATCAGAAAGTTGAAAATCCAACGATTCCTTCTAGTTTTTTACAGTTTCTTGCTCTTTGTTTTGGTTTAAACGTGACCTGTGATGGAGATTAAAACGTTATGACACGACTAAAACCCAACATGTTCAAGGATTTCCCGTTTCCATTTTTATTTTATGTGTTTGTTATATTTTAGATTATTTTTCATTCCATTTACTGACTTTCTGTTCCCAAAAATTAGAATATTTTCATTTATTTTTGGTGAATTTTTACATGAGGTGTGATTTTAAATGAAATGTCCAGATTTTAAGTTTAAGTTTGGTTC
>NW_007578871.1:137334-143792 GCF_000690725.1 Stegastes partitus
AAAACAGGGGCAACAAAAATGTCATTGAAGGTTTGGCTGCAGCGATAAAGTGAAACTTGAAGCCCCAAAACCCACCAGCAGACATGTTATCTTCAGGAAAACACAACAAAATGACACCGTTTATGAGACACAAACTGAAAAAAGAGGAAGATTTGTTGGGTTTCTGACGCCGTTCTGTCCAAAGAATGAACCAAATCTGAGCTAAAAATCAGGATGTTTTTATAGAAATAAACCAGATTCTGCAAAAATCTAAAACTCGGGTGCTGCTGTGGTGCGACTGTGAAGCCAGAAGTGACTCAGCTTCAACCAACATGACGTCTTCATAAGAAAGCAGGTTTAAACGTGTTTCTATACGCTGCAGAAAAAATGTTTAAAAAGGAAAAACTTAGCAGCAAAGGTGCCAGAAAAAATATATTAAATATGGTGGAATCCTATAACATTCATTAACTCTAAAAACTGTGAGAACAAATCGGAAAATATCTGTAAATTAAATCATTTTTACGCCATAATATACGTTTTTTGATTTAAATATATTAAATCTGTGTAATTTTACGGTCACATATTTGTAAAATGTGAACATTTTGCACATGTTTGGCCTTTTTTCTTGTTTTGTTTTACTTTTAGTTTTTTTTTTGTTTTTATGTTTTTTTGCAGTCAACATGTAAATTAAAATAAAGGTTGTATTTACCATGTTTTGGTTTTTAATGTACAGCAAATATCTGTAAAATACCTTTTTGCAGATTTAAATACAGCAAAAATTAATTTTACGGCCAAACATTGTGAAAGAATTAATTTTTTTTTTTTAAAATACGGATTTACGAATTTCTTTTTATAGTTTTTTTAATACTAATTTTACTAAATATTATCTTTAATTTAGCAAAACAGAGTAAAATAACAGTTTAAAACATTAATATACGTCAGTTTTCTTTCAAATTACAGCAAATATTTGCAAGATTTAAATAAATACAGTAAAAGATGATGTGATTTTACAGTCAAACAAGGAATATATATATATATATATATACACAACAAACAACTATTATTGATTTTTTAAAAAACATTATTTACAGTTTTTGCCTTTTTTTCCCTCAACAGTAAACATGTAAATTCATATTTTTTCTATGGTTTTACTTGATAATATTCTGAGAAAAGAACCTGAAACATGATTTAACATTCCTCAGTCCTCATTATACAGATTTTTTCTTTTAGTAAATGTCTGTAAAATAACATTTTTTGCTGATTTTAATACAGTAAAAGTAAAAACTTCTTTTTTCTGTAAAAACACAGATTCTTAATGTTTGTTTTTGTTTTTTTTATAGTTAAAGTGTAAATAAATACTTTTTTTCTGTCCTTTAATAGATATATTATCTGTAATTTAAAAAGAAAAAGACCAAAGAAGGAAAGACTGAGTGTGAACCAGGGTTCGGATGTTTCCAGATGTTTCCACTCTAACATCAGAGCGAACATCTGGAGGTCACCGGAGCTCCTCTTGGCCTCTGGCTGACCGGACCCGGTTCTACCCGTCCCCACCGTGGCTGCTGCACGAGCATCGCCTCGGTAACGGGATGGGAGCTCTATGAAGACAACCGCTTGTGACATTACATGGAAACACTTCCAGAGCTAATGCTTCTCCTCGCTCGCCGCCTCTCCTCCTCTATTCTCGTCTCTCCCTCTGTCAGACTGAATAACCGACCAGCTGCTCCTCTTCCCTCGCCGTACGGCCGTCCTCGCCTCGCCGTCACAGCGGCGACAGCAGCCCACAACGCACCTATTAACAATTCAAACAGCGGCGTAAACACGGCCCGCCGCAGCGCTTGACATTGTTTTCCAGATCGCTGTTTTGCTGCATGTTGCTGACCTAAAAATGAGCAGCCGGGACTTGTTGGATTCCAGTGTCTTCAAAGACGAAGCGTCTTGGGAACCAATTTGCCAGCTCGACGGGACGGCATTGTTTAAGCTGCTCCTGTAATGAAACAACAATATTTTTAGACAGATGTTTTTATAGCCCGTGCTGTCTTGCATTATTTTAAATATACGGCGCGAGCTATCCGCAAGCGTTGACTCTGGTTGGAGGCAGCAGCAGCAGCACATTTTCCATTTCCAGAGCCGAGAACGTTGAAGCGAGGGGCTGAGTGAGCTTTACCCAGAGATAAACTCCTGGTTATCAAAGGGAAGAAAATAGCTGCCATCGAAAATAACGCTGCACAAGTGTTGCTGCTGGAGAAAGTTTGGAGGCTAAAGACCTGCACGGAGGAGAAAAAACTCCTTTAATGGGCCTCGTGGTTATTTATCCGCCCGGACAGGAAGCTATCGACGAGACGTATCGACGACACCAGAGCGAAGATTCAAAGCGTCACCTTTTAACCGGAAGCCTCCTCCCGTCTCCGATCTCCGACAACAACAACTCAGCAGGAACGTCGGCATCTGTTGACAACCAGCATCTCACACAGCTTTAAAAAATAATAATAATAACAATAAAGTGAGGCCTCAGATTTCAAGTCAAATGTTAAAGTGCATCCTGAACCGACTTCTCCCACCGACACGAGGTGAGCTGGCCCAACACCAGGAGGTCCCGCCTCATCCCGAGGGCGCCGGCGTCCCGTTTTATTTATTTATCTATACATTTATTCATATCCCGCCCCGGTTGGAGCAGCCGGGGCAGCCGGGGGAAGATGATTCAGCGTTGAACTCTGTGCAGCTCCGAAAAATCACTCGGAGAAGCAACTCTGGCCGCTTTGGCAACAAACTGTAGGTTTAAAGTCAAAGGCTGGAGAGCGGAGTGGCAGCAACCAGAACAGGTACAGTCACACAGAAACATCATCAGCTGAACAGAAAATAAAAAGTGGAGCAGAAGAACTCCACAGCTGGTTGTACCATCATGAATTAAAGTTAAAGNACAAACGAGTTCTGGGCTTCATCCTAAGTTGATTTTGATCTAAACAGACTCTTTAACACGTCGGTCCAGATTTCTGCGGCTAATTTTACTTTAAAGATCCTGAACTACACACGATGTTTTTATATTTTTGGTGCGTCTCTTCTGAGGCCAGCTGCTGCTCAGCGTGGCGTCGCTGCAGCAGCCTGACAGTCGTGTATCATTAAAGTCTCGTCGACTGACCTCCTCGCAGCGTTTTTTCTTTTACTTCTGACGCCGGCGCTCTGAGAACCTTCATCTCACCGCGAGCCGTGTGATTCTTCTCTGCTCCAAACTGAGCGGCGGTGAAGTTCAGGTGAGCAGCTGGGGACAAACTCTCATGTATTATTAACGTCTAACCTATTCAGAGACGTTTCTCGGTGTCGCCGGGTGAAGACGACGAGCGGAGACGCTTTTAAAAGACGTCCATGAAAGGTTAAATGTTTGCTGAAAGCTGCAGAACGTATAAAAGGTGTCGCGGCAGATGTTTGCTTCACATCAAATTGTTTCTCAGGAGGATGATGTGAAGACAGAGAAGTTCTGAGACGGTGGATTAGAAGTTATCTTTTCAAATAAAAAAATCACTTATGGTTAAACATTAACCCTCCGAACTCCACAACTGTCATCTTTAGAAAAACAAAATGACACCATTTCAAAGAGCAAGAAAGCATAAAAACAGAAAGAATAATCGGATTTCTGACGGTCCTCGAACTACTCATGCATAAGTTTGTTCAGGAAACTTGAAACTGAAGCTTAAAATCGTGACATTTTAATGAAAAATCACAACCAAATGACGTAAAAATGCTCCGTACCAGAAGATTATTGTGTTTTTTTGTATAAGAAAGTGCAACAAAATTAAATAATAATGAGATAAAAATAATATAAAACATAAAAAACTAATTTAAATGCATTTTTCATATTTTCGTAGCGTCAAAACGAATCCATATTTAATATTACTGAAGCTTTAATTATCTGATGACGGTGTTTAAGTTGTTCTTTTACTTCTTACGCTGATAAATTTCACAGCTAGCTTAATGTCAGACAGAAACGATCACACCTTTCTGGTACAAAAACTATTCACAGAAGTGCAAAAAAGCTGAGATAATACAAATAAATGTAACATGCAAACATAGAAAATGTGCAAATATCAATATAGCACACAACAAGGAAAATATATGGAAACATAGAACAGTCCTGTAAACATACATCTGCACAGAAACAAGCGTTTATTCTGCTGTTATTCTGTCTTTGTTGGTTAAACTTTTAAATGCAGCAACATCTGGCAGAATCCAGCCCTGTCGTGTGTCTGAGCAGAAAACACTGAACCTCAGTCACCAAACATCCTCCAGTGAGTCTGCAGCATCGACACCGAGCGGCCGGTCCATCCTACGGGCTGGAAACTCAACAGACACGACCTCAGAACATAAAACCCGGACTGAGAACAAACAGCTGCAGAACTAAACACGTGGCGAGTCAGAAACCAGTCTGACACGTCCCCGACACCTTTGCAGAAGCCTCCCGGGAGCCGATCGATCCGGATCAATCGGTCTGATCGGCCCGATCGCCGCAGACACAGGCAGCCAGAGTCACGGCTGGAAAGCAGGAGGCTCGGCTCGGCTGGAGACGGAAGGCCTCCGGCGGGAGTCGGGAGGTCGGCGGGCGAGCGACCCGCATAATGCAGGTGCGACTGGAGACAATATCACATAGCTGGTGGCTGTTCCGGCTCCGCTCTGCACATTCAGAGACACATAAGCTCCACTTATTGACCTGCAGAGGCTGAGGAGGAGCTGCAGGCGGGGAGCTAAACGCTCCCTCTAGTGGGGCTCCTCGCTGTGAGGTGACCACAGACCTGAGGAAGACACCCGACTTAACGTAGCTCCTCCGAGTTTAAAAAGCGTCGTGGAAGTCGCCTGAAGCCGCTCACACGTTGCTAAAAACAAACCCGTTTATTGGCGGGAGATTAGGGGAGGCGGCTAATGAATGGATGCTGCTCGTAAACGTTTGATTGCACATCTGTTACGATGTGTACACAAGACAGCAACGATGCACTCGCCGGCGATTCAAAGCAAATAAGTCATTACAACTGCTTCTCCTTCAGACTGCTATGCTAATGTGATTATTTTCCGCGCGCTCGTTTGCGCCGTGATTGAGGGACGCACAAACCGCCGCCGTCGTGGCCGGCCGTGCGTCCCGCCGATTTGAATTGTGAAATATCGTACAAATGACCGGAGTCGTTTGCTGGCGCGGCGGTGATAAACCTTCCCCCGGCTAAATACACCAGGGGAGGGCGGACCGGATGAAATATATGCAGGGAAAATTGTCTTGGAAGCCGAAGCGAGAGCCGCGGAGTGAGAAAAATTCATGACGGCGCCGCGTGCTTTGTACACGCGCACGGTATTAATTCAAGACGCATAAATATGCAAATGGAGTCGTAAAACTTAGCAGTGTTGACAATATATGAGTCAAAGTCAAATAGGTTCTGGAGACAAAGGGCCACATCAGTCAGCCATTCCCCAAATATCCACGCCGAGAGTTCATCCTGCATGCATTAAAAAAAAAAAGAAAACAGGGGCAACAAAAATGTCATTGAAGGTTTGGCTGCAGCGATAAAGTGAAACTTGAAGCCCCAAAACCCACCAGCAGACATGTTATCTTCAGGAAAACACAACAAAATGACACCGTTTATGAGACACAAACTGAAAAAAGAGGAAGATTTGTTGGGTTTCTGACGCCGTTCTGTCCAAAGAATGAACCAAATCTGAGCTAAAAATCAGGATGTTTTTATAGAAATAAACCAGATTCTGCAAAAATCTAAAACTCAGGTGCTGCTGTGGTGCGACTGTGAAGCCAGAAGTGATTCAGCTTCAACCAACGTCTTCATAAGAAAGCAGGTTTAAACGTGTTTCTATACGCTGCAGAAAAAATGTTTAAAAAGGAAAAATTTAGCAGCAAAGGAGCCAGAAAAAATATATTAAATATGGTGGAATCCTATAACATTTATAAACTGAAAAAAATCAGAAAATATCAGTGAATTAAATCATTTTTACGTCATAATATGTTTTTAGACTTAAATATATTAAATCTGTGTAATTTTACGGTCACATATTTGTAAAATGTGAACATTTTGCACATGTTTGGCCTTTTTTCTTGTTTTGTTTTACTTTTAGTTTTTTTTTTGTTTTTATGTTTTTTTGCAGTCAACATGTAAATTAAAATAAAGGTTGTATTTACCATGTTTTGGTTTTTAACGTACAGCAAATATCTGTAAAATATCTTTTTGCTGATTTAAATACAGTAAAAATTAATTTTACGGCCAAACATTGTGAAAGAATTAATTTTTTTTTTTTAAAATACGGATTTACGAATTTCTTTTTATAGTTTTTTTAATACTAATTTTACTAAATATTATCTTTAATTTAGCAAAACAGAGTAAAATAACAGTTTAAAACATTAATATACGTCAGTTTTCTTTCAAATTACAGCAAATATTTGCAAGATTTAAATAAATACAGTAAAAGATGATGTGATTTTACAGTCAAACAAGGAA
>NW_007578871.1:146192-212530 GCF_000690725.1 Stegastes partitus
TGCCACTCCCCCGCCGCCACCGATGGAGGAAACAGAAGTGTGAGCGCTAACTAAACTAGCATCAGCAGCCAAGTACTGCCTGTGTGTTCTGGACACTTCCACCCCGTCAGAGCGCTGCCCCGGGGTGGAAGTGTCCCCCGACCGCGCCAAATATTTGGATATTCATCATTAATTGAGCCTCGACATCCAGAGACCAGGAAGTGCTGTTGGGACCAGCCCTAAAAACAAAACTACGTCATGATTTTAAGCTTGGACTGAGTTTACAGATCGTTGGAAAGCTTAAAAAATGAGACCATTCTGTCTGTTGTTGAAGTTTCAGGCTGATTAATTGTGTCAGTTACCGGTGAGTTCTGGGGTCAAGACCTCCCTCTAAGAAGCACAAATCCAGGAGTCTGTACTTTTTCTAACCCACAAAACGACCTAAATAGAAGTTCTGCAGTGGTTCTACAACGGCCCACACTGGAACCCTGTTGTTCACATAACGAGGGGGAGGAGCAACAAACCCCCAATTTAAACTCAGGTGTTAATGGCTCCTTTAGGATATCAGTACCTGGATCTCCCAACTAGTCAGTCAGACCTGATGAAGCCTTTTGGATGAAACGGAACTCAAGCGAGTCCAGTTACTACGATTAATCCACCAGAACAACCAGGACCTGGATGATCTTCACAGACTGCTCATTCTGGACTCTTCACCTCCTCAGATCTCTGCGCCGCCAAGATGGTTTTCTGTTACGAAAACTCTCTATTAAAGTTCAAACCACCTGGAATCTGTGTACGTGTGATTCTCCACCGATTGGATTTAACTGATATGAAATCGTTTTACCTCCCGCTGCGTCCGAGCCTTCAGCGGCCTCCGGGGCAGGTTACTGTCTGTTGGAGCGCGTCGGGCTTTAGTCCTCCAACAAATCTGCATTTGATCAAATTACCGAATTCACTGTGGCTTAATTGGGGCCTACGGCTCACCTGCAAGGGGAATAAAAATCACTTCCTCGTTTTGTTTTGTGTGTGTGTGTGTGTGTGAGGTTATTCCTGATGCCCACACGGTAAAGCTGATATGAAGGACGACAGCTTCCGGAGCCGCTGCGACGTTCCCAAATTTAGCAACGTGTCACCGACAAACTAAATCGTATACGTCCTCGTCTGACTTAAACCCGAACACGGTGCGAACACCTGGAGATCTGAGGCCGCCTTCAACACCCATTACTTCAGCTGTGAATCAAAGCGGCCCCTCTGCTCCAGCTTTGTCACATCCGCACCTTAAACTTAATCCTCTGTGTTTCTGATTTTATTTATATAGCGATGAACACGTGTCGCGGCGTCGCGGCGCTTTACATAGTAAGATCGAGACCCTGCGCGGCTATAAAGAGACGCTTCCTCCCCGTCCTTCATTTCTTTCTGTCACTTTTTTTTCTAATTATCCGAGCGGCGAATAAGCCTGCTTACCGCAGCAGCAGCAGCAGCGACTCAACCTGGCGGCGGCGGCGGCGAGGATTTAGCCGGCGGCTGATGAGTCCTGAAAGGTGTAAGTATGATCTAACGAGCTCCGAGTGGCGCCCTGATCAGATTGATGAGGAGGCGCGAGGCTGCCGCTGCTGCTTTTTTCTTTCATAAAACTCAACCGACCGCTCGATGTTTCAGACCGACAGCAGATGGCGAAGCGCCGAACCCGACTCCTGACCAGCTGGGCCCGCAACCAAAGCCACATTTTGTTCGGCGGTTTTGCAGAGATGCTCCGTTGTAAATAACCGTCAGCGCTTTTAAATCAGATATTATTCAGCCTCTGTTATGAGAGGCATGAGTCAGAGCTGATTATTAATCGAAGCGTCCTGAGAGCACGTCGAGCTGCCGCGTGTCACCGTGAACCGGACCTCGTAGACGGGCCTCGAACCCGCTGAGCATCAGTTCTCCACATGTTTTCGACTCGTGCTGCAGAGAAAACGTGGCGATTAACAGAGAAACCCGTCCGTCACCTACACGCAGCTGGTTTATTCGACCTGGAAAATCCATACCGGACCGTCTGCAGAACCCACGTCTGAGCGGATGGAGCGGGTCAATAAAGCAGGACGGTGGCTCAGAATTAATTTAATATTAATTAATAAAAAAAACTTTGCAAAGAGTTTAAATCCATCAGGACAAAAGTCATTACTGACGGCTGGGTGGAATCTGCAAACACGCGGCGGCGGCCGACCTCGAGGCCGCTAACGACTAATTGTTAATCGAGTAATAATGCCGTCGATAATTTATCCAGTTGAAAATATATATTCGTCTTCTGAAGCCCAGCAGGTTGAAACAGCAGGTTGTCTTTAAAGGAAAATGCCAAAATTACACAATTTGTCAGAAAGAAACTGTAAAAATAGAGCAGCTGGACTTTCAACTTGCATAAAAAACAACTAAACCTAAGCTTAAAAATTTGATAATTCATCAGAATCACTTATTAACCGACGAAAACAAAAAAAATCTGCACAGTTAAGAAGCCGTCAGTGACTCGGCTGTGACCTTGCAAACCCCAAAACCAGAAAGTCGTGTTGTCTTTAAAGTAAAAATCAATTATCAGAGCCAAAACTGTAAAAAACCAGGACAAAGATTTAGATTTAGAAATTTCTGATGGTCCTTGAACTACTCATCTGTGACAATCTAAGCTTGAAACCACAATACTTTACACAAATCACTTCACATTTAAAAATTAGAATAAAATTACATTTTTTTGCAAACCTAATTTAGTAAAAAGCAAAATACTCGACACAACAGTGACTCAGCTGTGAGTCTCTTCACACGATTTCCCTTTTTGGTTGAACTGCAGGTGGTGTTTATGTCGAGATAAACATGTAAACAAATGAAAAATGTGTTGAAATATTTATATGATGTGAAGTCATGATGATTTATTACTTTATAAATCTGGTATTGTTCAGCATCTCTTTCCAAACGCCGGCTGCTGATTGGCTGCTCTCTGCTTCTATTTGATTAGATTTCCTTTTTTTGTCAGGATTGTTTTTACATCGATTCCCACACTTTGGTTAAATGTCTTTTCAGGTTCATTCAGCTCAAAGTGTTTCACAGGAAGCCTTCAGGCACCGGAGCTCAGTCAGTCTGAAAACTGTGACCTCCATCGTACCCAGAGGGACAAACAAAGCAGCACGGACAAATGAAACCGACTCACCAGGAGAGGGAGGCAAAAAGAAAAAAAAAAAAAGAAGTTTTCTTTGGCAAAACTCGCTGAACCTGCAGCGTGAAATAAATTAAATAAAAATGTTTTAAAACATAATATTCCAACAGCTGAAATGCTGCAAAAATAACAGAAAAAAAACCATCTCACATAATAAAAATAGCTTTCCTAGCCCTAATTTTACCAGAAATTATGTGAAAGTTTTGACTTTTTAATGTTTAATTTACATGGAGAGAGAAAGACTGAGATTCAAACACATTTATTAAACATGTTTCATGTGTAAACTTCTGTAATTACACAGGATTTCTTTTATTTAACAAACAAATTCATGTAAAATTATAGAGCCAACACTTTTTTAGTATTAAATTCAAGTTTAACTGCTTCATCAATTTAAAAAACAAGAAAATACTTGTATTAAACCAAAAAAATATCGATAATTTACTAGTTTTTCTAATATTATTTAACATTAGACGTATGAATTCAGTCTAACTTTGTGTATTTTGAAAATAATTGGGGCTAAAAATCTGTAGAATTAATTTTCCCCCCTTTTTTACAGTTTTTAACTTCATGAATTTAACTTTTCATCCAGCTGCCATTTCAAAATTAAAAATAAATTTGGAGAATATCATCAGTGAGGTACAAGATGTATGAATGATTTAAATAAATTATCTTTTTTTTTAGTTAAACAATTTCATCTATTAAATAAAATATGAAATATTTGTGAAATTATGATAATTTTGCTTTTTTTTCTAACAATCTTTTTCCATTATTATTATTATTATTATTATTATTATTATTATTAATAGTTATTCAGAGTTTTAGGATTTTAATGTTATTTTACTTTAAACATGTACATTTTTATCTGTCTTTGGAGGTGATATTTTTGCGTATTTGAATAAAAAAGAGAAAAATCTGTACAATTATATTTTTATTTTATTTATTCACAGTTTCAATTCGACTCATTTAACCTTTCATTCAGCAGACTCGTTAAACGACATCTTAACGGCGCGACGAGTTACCAGCGCGCACGGCCGACGTGCGAACGATTTAAATAACTGGTTGTCATATTAGTGGTTTAGTCGGATCCGGCTGCCGTGACAACAGCAGCGAGAGATTAGATGATGTCTGTGTGACTAACAGATCTTTCCACGGTGGTCCTTAAGTACATGAGATGCGAGTGATATTTCAATTACGCTAAAAGCTTATCTTCCCGTCTTCAACCGCGTCTCATAATAGTCTATTATCCGCGGCTTTTCATGCTTGATTATTAAATAGGATTTCAAGGCTCTGCAGGAGTTCGCCAGCAGCAACAAATGAGGCAGAGAATTGAGAATTGATTTCTTATTGAGCAAAGAAAACACCCTCCCTCCCTCACCGCCTCGCCGCCGCGCTCCCGATGCAGACGACAACTTCATCCCAGTGTGTCATATTTCACTGGGGCTGTTGTTTTGTTTCCGCCCCTCCTCTGGAAGAAACAGAGGGTTGTGGCTTTCCGTGGGTAATTTAGTGATGCAGCGATCCCGAGAGCGGGTGAAAGAGTTAACCGCCGAGAGAGTCCAACCGCCATCGAGCTTTTATGGCAGCCTTTATGACACACAGTATACTGTAGCGCCCACGCTGGCGTATGTACATTTGTTCACACGCACCCACACATGCAGTCGGACGGAGGTGCAGGCGTGTACGTACTCCCATTCACGCGCTCGCACATTCGTCAACAAAGGCTGCGGCCTGTGCGCGGTAATGATTCAGCTCACTGACCTGCTGTGCGCCGGAGAAGGCCTCGAGGGTTTGAGACGCAGGAGCTGCAGAGGAGGAAGCGCCGGGCGCCGTTTGTCTGCAGCTTCTTTTCATTAGAGGAAGGCTGCGCTCCCTCGTGTGACACCTGCCACGGCGAGGCGAGGACAACCTGAGAACAGAGTGCAGACGTGGAAACTCACACGAGTTCGGCGCAAACGGCGGAGCGGAGCAACACCGACGGCGTCTCCGAGAAACGAAAAATGTGTTTATCTGGGCAAATCAAACGAGCTGCTTCGTACGACTGCAAAGCGTTAAATAAGAATGTTTGGTGGCTGCATTTAGCATCTCTGAAGCTGGTTTGAAGCCTTTGGGGTTGTGTTTAGCCAACTGGACGACTATATATCACCAGTTTTACTAAATTATTAGACTGTGTTCTTTAGACTTCAGCAGAAAATCGAGCCAGTTGTGCACAAAAGTTGATGCTGCAGCCTGTAAGTCCACATCTCCACCATTTGTCCTCCAAACCTTTCAGACAGCTCTGGATGTCTGACAACACCACCTAGTGCCCTAAAGTGTCCTCCAACTTCACCGAGGCCTTCAGGAAGTGTCGGTCTATGACTCCCCTCTCCATCTGCACATCATCACTTTCAGCATACGAGGTAAAAAGTTCCAGGACTGGTGTCACAAAAGATAGATTTCAAACTACAAACTACAAGCTACAAGTTTTCTGCTTCAGACGATCAACCAGCACGTCTACAAAGAGATCCTGCAGCGTTTGCTTTGTTTGTGTCAGGACCAGTGGAGGCTGCTTCACCATGACAACCTGCTCACAGCGCTCTGAGCATCCCACAGTTCCTGGTTGAGAAGAACATCTCCGTGCTGGATCAACCTCCCTACTCACCCCACCTGACTCCGTGGGGTTGTTTCCTCTTCCCCGAGCTCAAGGGGGTCATCAAGGGGACCCATTATGAAGACGTGGACGACATCAAGATGGCTGTGACGATGGAGCTTCCAGGAGGCGGCGTGGCAGAGAAGGAAAGTGTGCTAGACTCCAGGGGGATTACTACGAAGGGGAAGACTTGTAGTTTGGATTAAAGATATATCTTTTGTGACATCAGTCCTGGAACTTTTCTGACGCACCTCGTAGTCGTAGTTGGTCGTTTTTAATAATGTCCAAACATTTCTAATCATGCCGAGGACACGATGGACTCACTCTGGAAACCGAGACTCTCCTCGTCTCATTGGCAGCAAAAAGAGGAAGTAATGAAATCACACTTGATATGAACCGTCACAGAAGTCTTCATCATGGTGCCTGTTGTTAGCTAAACTCCCACAATGCTCTCTGCTGCCAACATGAACTGACCTGTAGTCGGAGTGACGCCTCCTCTGGTCTCTGCAGTAATAAACAGGAGCAGGAGAGCAACAAAATCTGCTACATACTTTCTGACGTGCATGGTTTTTATCAGTTCATGTAGCTTTTAATGGGTAAACTGTTAATGAAACTTCATCATAAACAGCGCTTCACCAAAGCAAACCACTGATGTAATCCTGAAACCTCCATAACCTCCAATCCTGCTCTATCTTCTCTACTGGTTTTCCTTTTGTTGTTCTTGTAGCTCAACTCTTGTCTACGTATTTGTATGTAGGTAGACCGACAGCTACACATGAAATTAAACCCTTTGGATCTTTAAAACCCCTTAAATCTTATTTGTCATGTTTTTGTTCCCTACCTGCCTCTCAGCAGGAGCCGGATCAACCTGTAAGCTCGCTCGACGCTCCGGCGTAAGTTTGCCGAGGCGTTTATTGGACGATTTCAGCTCGAGGCGCAACCACGAGGACACGACGGATGATGGTGAGATAATCCTGGGCGGGAAGGAGGTGATTTGATCCTTTTCTCTTTTCCAAATTCAGGCCACACTTTGCTGTTGACGTGGCATTGATCGGAAGGCGTCCAGTCGAGCGTTACTGAAACAACTCGGAGGGATGTTTGTGTGCCTCTTAACCTGCACAAGAAATACAGAGGAGGCAGAAAATATAACAGAGAACCGGCATCGAACAAACTAATGCAGGCAGAGTTCAGGTGAAATATTTAAGTTGACAATCGTTGCATCATTTCTCTCCGTCGGGCAGCTTCAGGCATCGGATTGTGGAGGAGCTAAACTGAGGGCTTGTTATTGTCTTCTGGTGACGTATTTGGAGATTCTTCTCACCCCGTCGTGAACCTTCAGACGGTCAGACCCACAGAACCGCGAACATCACCTCTGATCACGAGAAGTTTTGTCTAAACTTCAGCGTTATGTATAAAACATCCCCTTCGAAACAGAAAGTTTAGTCGTTTTCAGCTGAGTTGATCTACAAACGCTCTGATGGTTGTTTTTTTTTTTATGACATTATAAATTCATCAAGGATTTTTCATTGTTGTTTTTCACCGGCGAGACGCGGCGTCCTCTCGGGGCTACAAACGGATTAGTAATGAAATCCACTCGCAACAAACAGACATCATCAGCTGCAGCGCGGCGCGGCGAGATGATTCGTTTTGCATGTCGGTAGGCGGGCGGGCGGGACGGCGACGCAGGTGATTGTGTGCAGGCCGGTGGCTAAACGGGGTCCGTAAAGCGTCGATTGTTCAGCGGCGCCATTGTTGTCCCGGCTCTCATTTCTCGTCCAACAATGGATTCTTCCCTCCACATTTTTTGCCACAACAGTTGGAGACGCCAACTTATCTCCCGGCACAAAAAAAAAAACCCTTTTAGCTTTATTCTGTTTGGCTCCTTCGGGAGAATTAATAACTGAGACGGTAATATTCTCGGAGCTGGCAGGACTGATTTAATGTCTCACCTCAGAACACCTCAGCATGCAGATGTCTCTCTCAGCATCCCTCCTCCTCCTCTCGGGGCCGGAGCCGGTGTTTGTACAATGCAGAGGTCTTGAACTGTGAGCCCCGCTAAGTGCTCCGCCAGGAAAGATCAATTTTTCATGAATGAGTCCCTGGTGTTTTTCAGAGGCAGGCATGAGCGGGCGGGCCGCTCGGCTTTCAGCAGCCGATTAACAAAAGAAACACTGATGTCCCACAAGACGACACAATGCGAGACCCGCGAGGAGTTTGTGTCTGGCAGATGTGAAATGATTTTCCTCTTTAAGATGCAGGAAGGAAAGTTTGAGCAGAAGCAGCAGAGAAGTGAGCGATGCTGCTACGGTGAAGGTGTGACGCTCTTTATTTGCTTCCTTTCAAAGCAAACAGAGACGACGTTTTTCTGTATATTCATCCTGCAGAGGATTTGCTTGAGCTCTAAAGGTTAACTCAACACCGGGTCGGCGCCGTGGTTTGGCGGTTAGAGCTGTCACCTCGCAGTCAGGAGGGTTCTTGTTCTCGCTTCGCCTGCCCGGGTTTCCTTCCTCCTGCAGCAGGTTAATTGGTGGATGTAAATGAAGTGCCGGCGTGCATGGCTGCCTCCACAGACTACAGAGGAGGATTTAACGTGGTCCTACACTAAGTATGTCACATCCAGCGTGGCTTTTCTGGCTGTTCTGACCCACAATCCTCTGCAGGCGAAGATCCATCACACACACAGTGTCTAGACAAGCTTGACCCGCCAAGAGACGGATGACTAACAACGGATCCACCAGCAAGACGGTCAGAGATGACGGCCCGGCTTCAGCAGCCTGTGAGAGGGAAGCTGCAGTATGTGATGAAGGCAAAAGGATAAAGAATGCAACCATCTACAGGAGGGAGAACGTTAAGGTTTTAAAAACATGAAAAGATGATTTCTTTCTGCATCATCCTGCCATCTATAGCAGCACATGTCTGTCCAGTTACAACAAGCTGCTCTTCTCAAAAGATCACAACAAGTGTTTTCACTCCTGATTTCCTGCGTCATGTGAACAAATTTATTATTTTTGGGTAACAAAAACTCCACCAGCAGGTTTGAAAGGCAAAAAATCTGTGAGAAGAATCTCTGAAATGACACCGTTTATCACAAAAAGGAACCAAAGGCAGAAAGAGCTTCACGACGCTCCGTGAACTGCTCGTCTGTGATCCGCCAAATCATCTAAATCACTTTATTCTACACGTCTCATTTACAGATTTACCAAAAACGAAGCCTTTACACCAACAAGATTTCATAAAAAAATAAAAATTCTGCATATCTGGGCACAACCAAGAAGTCGAGGCTGGTTCAGCAACAGTCACGTGAGGAAAAAATCAGGAATTTTGTCAACGTGTTTCAGTATTGATACACTCGTGGATGCTTAAAAAAAAAAAAAAAACTAGTTTTCCAGGAATCCTGTCTGATGCTCTCCATGTGCTCCTCCTCCTCCTTCACCAGGACCAAGACATCATGAAATACTGGGTGAACATTTAGCATCTTTGTGAACAACTAGCTCATATTTGGAAGCTACGGCAGCAGCAGGAGATATTTTTCCTCTCAGAAATTCACCTGAAAACACATCTGAGGTGAAACACACCAAAGCCTGCAGCAGTTTTCTGATCCTGATCTGATTACTTCTTTCTCCACCGTGTTGACCGCTGTTCAGACTTTTAAGGGAGAAAAGCACGACTTAAAGAACCCTGGATAGAAATTTATGGAAGGTTTTATAAAAGGTTTTTAAAAGCCGAAGCGAGAAAAGAGTGGAAGCCGTAATAAAAGTAGAAGCTGTGGGGAAAATCACAACTATGACAATAGTTAACAACTAATGATCATTCAAGCATCAAGCCCTCCTCGTATCTGGACCTCCGTCTGGACAATCCGACAGCCTTGATATCTGACATAGAAGAAGGTTTTACATTTAGTGTCAGATTATCAAGTCACGGCTTTATTTTCTGGATCAACAGTTCATGCACGCATTTAAAAAGTGTCAGACGACCATGATGTTTGTCTACTTTCATAAACAGGGTTAGTGAATGTTATCCTTTTTAAAATCATGCTATTTCATTTAAATCATTTAGATTCTGATTTTTTAGGTTAGTGTGACATTGACAAAATGTAAAAAGTGAAAAAACAAAACCTTGCAGTTGAAACGCAGTAGATTGCTGTTAGCTTGAAAAGTAATAAAAAAAAACAAACGGCAAATTACCTGTAAACTAATATTAGTTTTACTCTGATTTTTATCTGTAATTTAACAAAACAGGAACAATCTGTAAAACAGCAGTTGAAAAAAAATTAAATTACACATTTTATTCCTTTCAAATAATAAATATCTGTAAAATAATTATATTTTTGTTGATTTAAATACAGTAAAATTCAGCAGAGTTTTACAGTCAAATGTAAAAAATTAGTAAAAATACAGATATTTAATGTAAACATCACAGTTTCACACTGTTACACTGTAAATTAATACTTTATCTCTTTGATTTTACTAGATTTTATGTGTAATTTAAAGAAAATGGGAAAAAGTTTAAAACAGAAGCTTAAAAAAATATCGATTTTTCCTTTCAAATTACAAACATGTGCAAAATAATCACATTTTTGCTGATTTAAATACAGTAAAATATCGTGTACTTTTCCGATTAAACATAAAAGAGAATTAAATTTAACAGAAATTCAGATTTTAGATTAATTTGAGAAACAGAAATTAATACTTAATATCTAACTATATAATAATAACTATATCTCTGTGATTGTACTGCTTATTATCTGTAATTTTTTTTAAAAACAAGGAAAATTGGTAAAATAACACAAAATTCGCCCCAAAAAAAGCCCAAATTCCTGTGAAAACCTCTAAACATGTGGATGTTTTCCGTGCCGTGCTCCTGACAGTGAGTCTATAATGAACTTTGAGGTATTTACCTGCAGGACAGAACCGGCGGCGAACACACAGCCCGGCCTCATCAGCCCACTTCTTTCAATGAGCGAACTCTGTGAAGTATCACTGTGGACACTTTAATAGACTTTTCAAGAGGGTCTTTTTAGTACTAATTTCACAGTTGCATAGCTACAAGAGGATTTAATTTGTTCAGGCCAAACATGGCTGCTGTGACTCTTTGACTCGCAGCGTGCGACTGGAGAAAGTCCAGTTTGGCGGCTACGCGGCTAATTGTGTGTGAAATGCGGCGTGCCTCTTTCAAGCCAAATGATATCGCTCCCTTTTCATCAGACGCAATTCCGATTGCAACGAGGTCGCCGAAGCCACCGAGGCGTCGAGAAGCAATGTGTCTCGGTGCCGTTAAGCTCGCGGCCTGATGGCGTCCTGTAACAATACGTGTGCTTATCGTGGTGGCGAGGCCGGCCTCAGACGACACGCTGCTGCATGCTAAGGCGGCGGCGGCGGCGGCGGGACTTCTTTGAGGACCCAGAGCACGATTCGTCTCGGGGTTGGCCAGCCTCGTTTTTTTTTTTTTTTCTTAAATATCACTCAGTGGAGCCGAACAGGGAGAAAGAGCAATCACCCGGCTGATTAGATTAGCAGACACGGGACAGATAAAGTGTCGGTCGGCTGATTGAGAGAAAACGGAACGCGGGCCAGGACCTGCTACTGCGGATCACATTAATTGTGCTTTAAGTCCACCGGCCTGCGGCTCAGCTAACACTTCTTCCCAGGAACGCCATTAATATGAAATGTCTACTTGTTGCTGCCCACCACATCCCAGTGTGCTCGTGGGCCGCACACACACACACACACACACACACACACTGGCATGCTGCAGCTCTGGGGCTGATTAGTGGCTACGTTAGCTGCCTCCCAATGAGTCTCAGCACAGTCCACATCTCCTGCGAGTCCTGAGGGCGCAGCATTAATCACACGCTCATTGCTGATAGCCATCTTGTTAAAGTCTCTTATATCGTAATTGCACAGGAGCGCGGTGGTAATGCTCGTTGTGGCCGTGCAGTTTGGTTCACCAGCGCTCCTATTAGTAAACTGTTTATGCCGGAGTTTGAATTGGCCGACGTCGCCCACAGTGCAGAGCATCTTTTGCACATTCATGCGGCTGCTGCTGAGAGATGTTCTGGAGTCGGAACATCAATACAGCAGCTCGTTTGGCGAGAAAAAAAAATACCAGAAAATAACAAGAAGCAACCATCTCATATAAATGCAGGAATTTTCCATCATGAGAATACGTTTTCTAGGCAAAATTTCACGTGATCAAGTGTGTTTTTTGGAGGATATTTGCATGAGTCAAAACAAGAGATGATCGTAAAATAAAACCTGAATGAGAGTCGTAGTTGAAGTGAAATACAGTCATGACTCGATAATCCGACACTAAATGTAAAACCTTCCTTTATGTTGGATTGTCAAGACAGAGGTCGAGATACAAGGAGGGTTGATGCTGGAAGGATCATTAGTTGTTAATTATTGTTCATAGTTGTTATAATAACTCGTGTATTGTTAGAGCACTACACATCGCTGGATTTCACACCTAATTGACCAGCGTGATTGTGCACGTTGTGGACACTTCCACCCCGGGGCAGCGCTCTGACGGGGTGGAAGTGTCCAGAACACACAGGCAGTACTTGGCTGCTGATGCTAGTTTAGTTAGCGCTCACACTTCTGTTTCCTCCATCGGTGGCGGCGGGGGAGTGGCAGATACGCTCCACCGTTACCATCCATGTTTACTTCCGTAAACACTGAGCACGCTCGCTGCGTGTGACGTCGTCGTGTCCTCTTCTGCGCATGCGGGACACTTTTGGGTCGTATGAAGTTCACACAGCAGATCACATACAAGTCGCATTGAAGTGGAAACGTGAAGGAAGTCACAAAGAAATCCTCATTGAGCATCAAGTCCTGCAGTGTGAACGTAGCCAATCTGTGGGATTGTTCAGTCAGATAATACGCCGTCATCCTGATTGGTGACATTAAATGTCGACGAATTTGCATGAATTAAAACTGTTGAATCAAGTGATGTAAGTTAATCTAACTTCAACTGGCGGCATCAACAAATATTTGTTCACTGAATTCAGTTGTGTTTCCAGTTAAAGCATTTTATGTCAGTTGGTCCAACAACGCATATTTTTCAGGGTAACACAAATAATCAGCTTAATAAGGCAGAAATGTGCCGTTATTATTTGGGTTTAATGATCTAGTTTTACATTAAAAAAAAAAAAAACCTAACAAAAACCTTTTAAAACTGTCAATATACTGATGTAAAACTAGTCATAAGGTTTCAAAATAAAAGCATCAGATCATGTCGTGTGTTGTGAGTTTTTATAACTTTACGCAACAAGTCTATGATGTTTTTTTAAAAAAGCTAAATCTAGTTTAATGTAGTAATTAATGGATTTATCAGATCAGAGGTCATTAACTGCTACAGAAGTCTCCTCAAACACAACAAGAACAAAACTACTCATTTAGGAATTATGATCTGAACATGAACACGATTCTTTGTGTTGCTGATGTCGAGCTGCAGGATTTAATGCAACAGACCTGGAACGTTATTTATTTTGAGATCAAAATAATCCTCACAGCTGATCTGATACCTGCTCACTGCTGCAGTGATTATCACTGTTTTCAATGCTAAACGCTGTATTTCCATAGTTTACCAACGTTTAGCGATATTATACACAATAATTTAACACATTTGTCGCAAAAAGTTCTGCAGTTATGCAAAATATCTCTCATTTAACAGACAAATCTGAGTGAAATAACAAAACCAACGCTTGTTTTTCCATCAATTGCCACTAATTCTGTCTAGAAATATAATGACAGTATTAAACTGGAATTTAACAATTTCATCCATAATATAAAAAACTAGAAAGAAAAAAATGTTCTGGTTCTTCTTCTCTCCTTTTATTCTACATCAGACGTGTCAATTCAGGGATTTTTCTTCTTCTGTGTTTTGAATATACAGAAAAAAATCTGGAAAACAACACATCTGGCTGCTTGTTATTTCCTTGTTAGTGCAGCAGAAGTGGGTTAAAACAGTAAAACGTGAGCAGAGAGCCGAGGCTGGATCAGCGCCTCCCTCCTGAGCTGCACCGTGACGACAGAGCAGAAAGCAGGACGGGTTCAAATTGGACACCAGGGAGGTTTCATCCAGCTGAAGGTGTGGTCGAGCCATCGGTCAGCAACGCTCTAAGAGGAACCACAAAACATCTGCAAGGCCAACGCTTAGCTCTCGTACCGTTTCCAACAAGAATTCTTATTTTTATTTAGTCCCAGAATGGTTTTCTTACAATTATTTTTATTTTGCACAAGCCGTCACCTGAGTTCAGCGACGGACTGATCAGCTGTAGGAGGTCAAACGTCACCCTGACCTCACAAAAACACAACATCTACGATAACTTCAAGTGTCAAACTGGATAAAATGACTTTTTTTAAGTCTTCAACCATGACCAGACTAGAGAGAACTCCAAAACATCCTGTGTGAAGACTGATAGAGTGTCAGAAAAAGACAAATGTTCATTATTTGCTTATTTAGTTTGCAGAAATTTTGAAAACCTGGAGGCAGCATCAACATTTTTCCATGAGCTCACAGACGTTACCAACACTAGAAAACAAACGGAGGCTCTACGTACTACAAATATTTTACATTTTTATTAATTTCCAGCTCTGCTCACGTTATGATCTGTGCAAACACTGCCTGCAGTTCAACTGAAAACTGATTTTTTTTAGTTGGCTAAAGGTAAAAGCAGCTCATCATTAGCAAAATTTTAATTTTAATATATAGACTGAAATGATTTTTGGTGAAATATTGTGATTTTTCAGCTTAGATTTGGTTAATTTTCCCAACAAAACACGATTTAAAGGATGTCAGAAAGCTGAGAAAACTCAGTTTTTACCATTTCTTGTCGATAAACGGTGTAATTCTGTAGGTTTTATTAAAGATAACGGGCTTTTTAAATCTTCTAGTGAGCATCATTATTCTCATACTCTGCTGCCACTCCTTATGCTAGTTAGCTTAGCATTAAACCTAACACAAGATAAAGACAGCTATCCACAGCCAGGCAGAAGGAAGGAGGAACCAGAATTAAAGCCTGTTCGGTGTTTAGTTGCTTTTTTCAGGCAGCAGTAGCAGAATTATAATTTTATTTTTTGTAAAGCTTTCAGTGCAGCTCGGTGATGCGGCTTCAGATCCTTTCTGTCTGCGGCCGTCTGACAGCTTTGAATGCAGCGTGACAGTTTACATCAGAGCTCCTTTATAGACTCTAAGCACCATCCGTGTACGGACGCTGACCGGCCGCCCTTTCCGCCCTCGACTTCACCTTCATCTCTCGCTCTCCTCATTCCTGCTCATTAAAACCTTTCCCATCACATCGGTTCCTCCCCATTAGTTCCCACGCTGGCCTCTGGAACTCTCTCAGCTCCGGCGCCGGGTTCTCCCAGCTCCCCCCCTGTCACTTCATTTTTTTTGATCCTCCTTTCCTGCCTGCCTGTCTCTCCTGCTTCGCCCTCCTTTCACAGGAGACTCGCACATCCTCCTGTACCGCTTTTAATTCTTCTTGATCTCGGGCCTGTCTGCCGCTAATTCTCTGGCAGCCTTCAGTGCCTGCAGGACACGTTTGCACGGACGTCGCTTCACACCCAAACTGAATCCTGTCAGCTTTTTTTTTTGGCCTTGTAATGTAATATTTGTGGTGCAGTGCAGCGTCTGTTCTCTGCATCAGCCTCTGGGCGCCTAATGATGAGGCCCGCAACAAAACCGAAATGAGAGTTTGACAATATGGTGTCACTGGATATTGTGATTCTGTTGTAATTTGGTATTTAAAAGGAAAAGAACGCCTGCATCCTTTCATGTTTAACCCTATACGTGACGTAGGTTTTAAACATCAGTGGAGAGCCGCCGCCTCGTACTGGAAATTAAAGGTTTATGACGCCAAGTTTAAGCAAAGACTTTTAAAGCGAGGATGGAGCGATCGGCGGTTTTCTCCTGTTTAAAATCACATCGTGCGGTTAAATATTCACGGCGGCGATACTGAGAGAAATGTTACGTGTTCTGTTTCAGAGCTTTGTTCGGTCGCAATCTGGATCTGGAAAGTTACGGCTCCCGATTAAAGTGTTTAAGGAGTAAAACCTGAAATTTAAATGGCAAAAATACACTTTTATTGTTGTTTGTATGTCGTAAAAATGTGGAAAATAAAAGCTATGATAACGAGATAACCTCCCAGCTTTACAGGTCAGACAGAATTTTATCCAGCTTCGAACCAACCAATCAGCTCAGGCTCTCTGTAGTTCCGCCCCCTCACTGCATCCAGGTGAACCAATCAGAATGAGCTGCTTCTGCTAAAATGTCAAAACCACGAGCAAAACTCACCAAATGTTCTGCTGTTGTCTGCAACAGTGAACACAAGAGTCTCCATGCACCGCCAGCATCTGAGGAACTAAACACCTGGTGGATTATGTCACAGTAACAACAACAATAATGAAGTCCTAACGTGGCTAGCGTTAGCTTTGATGCTCACAGGTCGGAGCTGTTTATTCAAAGACGGTGGAAACTTTAGTTTAAACCAGTAAATAAGGACTGGGGAGGCTGCTGTTGCATCTGTTAGCTTCTCTCCTGCTCTCTGTGCTCACACAAACTGCATTTATAACAGATAATAATATAAACCCCCAAAAAACTGTTTTCATTTCGAGATTAGAGAGCAGAACGATGATAAAACAACGACTGAAATCCTCCAAGCTGCAGCTAAAGGACTGATTTTACAACCACGACGTCATCTGACAAACTCAAGAGTTAAAAACAATAAGGATAACGCGACTTTCATGAGATTTGCCTATAAAATAATTGCTTGGAGCGACTCGTTCACGTCTGTGTCAGCTGCTTTTCTTGTTCCTGAAGGAGCACAGCAGCTGCATTTAAAGCTACAGACACTGAAACAGCCTGTTTAGATCAGGACTAAAAACCAGGAGTTGAATAATCACAGTGAAATGAACGAAGGACACAATCGGGGAACATGTCAGGCTTTCATCTGAGGAGGGACGAAGCAGTCGGCCTGTGATTGTGAGACTCTGCGGTTTCGAGCCGCTCTGTCACTCTGCCTGCGGTTGAACTTTCCTTTCGGTGTCCTACACCGGTCACGCTGACACAAACAGCAAGTGAAAGCTCGCTCGCAAGTGCAGAAAGCCCATCAGACAGTCTCAAGTGAGACAATTATAAGTTCCATCCAAAATTTGCCGCCTGTCTGATAGCATCCCGTGTCAGCCTTCGGACGGCTTATGATTGCGCATCGCACCCATAAACACGCCTTGCGTCGCTGAATAACTAACCATCTGATGTGAAATGACACTTTTTTTGTTTTTTTTTAGATAAGAGCAAATGGGGTCTTGCTCCCCCTCGTCTTTTCTCTCTTTGGCTAAACTGGTCCAGGAGCTGTTGAGGGGGGGGGCAGTTATTTCTGACTGCTGCCTTTCAGTGGGAGTGGCGAAAAGGTTAATGAATTCACCACTGTAAGCCACGACTCCCCTTACAGTGGGCACAGCGCTGCAGCAGCATGCTGATGAGGGCGCGGCGGTACAGGAGGGCGTCGCTGCCCCCTGAAGGTGGAGATCAGCAGGTGCATGGCTCAGTGAGGCTGTGGTTGGGGGGCGGAGGCGGGTGGAGGGATTTCATTTAACAACGTGTCTTTAATTAGATTACCTCTCCGGGACTCCTGTCATGCTAATTCTTTTTTTTTCTTTTCTTGCATGAATTATAATGACTTTTCCTTTTATTTGCATGCATTATACATTTATTTTTTTTTTTAATTAATGGGAAATATTCGTAAAGCTGAACCACGTATGTGCAATTTTTGATGCATTTTTTTGTATTTTTTCAGTGCTTGTTGTCAATCGGCAAACAGAAATCTGCTAGTTTTTCTACAACAGTTCAGATTATCTGCATGCTGTGGCTCCAGACACTAGTGAAGGACACAGGTGTGTTATTTTAGCATCAAAAAATCCAATAATTAGCAACGGCAGCCTCTTTTTTTGTTTGTTTGTTTGGTTTTTTTTGCAGTGTTGTTGCGCTGCGGCTGCGGTGGGATTAGAAACAGCCAGAGTGAACACTACTGCATTGTAAGATCACAGTACACCCTCTGCCTAGTAATCTTGTCAGTAAGCAGCAGCACATGCAAATTCACCAACAAGCAGAGGAAGATAAAGAGGGGAGGCTTAGAGAGAGAGAGAGAGGAGGGGGGGGGGGCAGTTTAAACTTGCCACTGTGATTCTGTGTGCACAAATCTGACTGAGTGTGTGTTAAAAAAAAAAGAAAAAAAAAACGAGGCAGGGAGGATTTGTGTTTGCTGCATCTCGCGCTGCATCTCAACAACTTGACAGAGGGCGTCAGCAGCAAGGGACCTGAACCAGTGACCAGAAACAATCCCCAGGCAGGCAGGCTGTGTATTTCTGCTTTCCCTCCACACATCATCCCTTTCCTCGCCCTCTCTTCCTTGTAAATCAAAGCCTCGCGCAGAGTCGGCCAGTGGTACATCAGGTGGAAGGAAATCCAATCTATTTGATTGAGATATTATTTGCATAGCGTGCACAGTGGCTATTACGACTATGATTAAAACAATCATTCCAAATCCGCTCTTACGGAAATCCAGCAGAGCAGAAACCACAGTGTATCAGTGATTGGCTGCAGATAACTTTAGCCATGCGTGACACCGGTTTAGAAAAAACACACACACACACACACAACAACCTTTGGAGACGCGTCTTCGCTGTGCGTCCCGGGAGGCCGTATCATTCATTCTGCGATGTGGTTCAGCAGCTTGGTGTTTACTCACTGGTTTGGGAGTGTGCGGAGTCGCCTGTGTGCTTTCTGCAGCTCCCCTCTTCTGCACTTAAAATGACAAGCGGCGCGTCGGAGGCCCAGCGACTCCGGGCGTCCAGTCAGCGCCGAAGGGGGGGAGGCGGGTGAGGGAGCAGCTGGGGTGGATGCGCCATCCTTTATTTATGGAGCTGGAGGCAGCCGTGACTGACAACCAGAGAGGACCATCGGCCTGGCCTGCCTCCCCCCCACCACCTCCACCACCACCACCACCACGATGCCTGCGGCTGTCTCACACCCAGGACGCCGCCACAAACACTGCAGCAGCGCCGTCAGGTAGAACTCTCCCACCGCCTAAATGTCACCTTGTCAGCGACGTTTTTTGGCTCGACAACCTCTCAGAGTTCAGCTGGAGACGGACGGAGTCCATCCAACTGGCGGACGAGCTGGTAAACGTCAACCTGAACTCAACCGGAAATACGAGGTTCTGATATGAGAGTGAAGGAGTGCTACGGAAAACCAAGAGTGCCATAAATCACAGGTGGCTTCACAGAATTTACATGAACAGTACTTTATACGGCAGCAAAAGCCCCAAAAAGCAACTTTTCACAGCACTCTGGTAAAACTTTAAGCTTTTAATAACACTCTGGTGAGCGACAGTAAAACGGCACCACTGAGCGAAATAGTGTTTAGTGCGTTAAAATGCTGCTGTTTATGGCACTCTGAAGAGGTTTTACCTTCAAAAACAAGCTTTTTCCATTAAAAAATGCAGCTTAGTCATATTACAGCATCACTTGTTACGGTCGGTCATAGAAAAAATGCATTTTTCTGTGTTAAAACGTTGCTTTTTACGGCGTTTAATTAAAATGCTCCTTGTTACGCCAATAAAAATGGCACTTTTTTACACCGCATTGGTGATTTACAGTAAAAACGCGCTTTTTATCGCATCAAAAACAGTTTTCTGCATCTAAACACTGTTTTCGATGCAGTAACAGTCACATCAAGTTTTTATTCATCAAAAACTGAATTTGAATAAAATTCTGCTTTTTACTCTGTTAAAAATTAAACTTTTTTACTGACGAGTTGCAGTGAAATGCAGCTTTTTATGGCATCAAAACTGCAATTTTAAACTCTGGTGATCAAATCAAAATGCTGTTTTATTCTAGAGAGTTACAGTCAAACAGCATTTCTCACATCGCTGAAATCAGTTGTAACACACTTTTCATGACGCTTTGCTGAGTCTTATTAAAATGTTTTACAGCATCAGTCACAACACTTCTTACAGTGAGTTATTCTAAAACTTTTTTTGTCGCTCTAGTTACAGGCAAAGAATAAAAGTTTTAATCAACTAGAGAGCCATAAAAAGCTCCTTATTAGACGGCGTTTTACTACAACTTTTCAATTTAGCTTGTTTTGTATGGCATTCAAGTGAGTTGTATGAACACAGTGTTTTATTTTTTACACCATTCTGGTGAGTTACAGTAATTCATACAGTTATTTATGCCTCTTAAATCACTATGAGATGTATGAAAACGCTGCTTGTTACAGCATTTACAGCAGTTTCGGTGCAAAGTAAAATACATTTCTACCTAATTTAATCTAATCTAAGTTTTCTACAGTGCTCTGATGAAGTGAGTAAAACTGTTCTATACGAGTTGTAATAATTAACATCTTCTTCTGACACTAAAAAATAAACACAGGAGTCATTATCGCTTCGGGAAATCAAACACGGTGGCTGTCGACGCTAAGACAGTGGCGTCCAATGACCTTCTACATGTTTTCTTCGCATTTCACAACATTTTCTAGACTCTGTGGCATAAAAATCACTATTTCTTTCTAAAACAAACAGAAGTGATGACTTCCATAAAGCAACCAGCATGTTGGCTGACATGAACACACCCTAAAAAAAAAATAAAAATCTTTAGATTTGATGTGAAGGCGACGCCTGAGCAGACGCTCTGGTCCTGACGCGTTTTCATCCCGCGTGAGACGCCTCATTTTGTTCTGCCTGTTTCTCTTGTCCTGCTCTGTTGTGCATAGCTTGACATTTATTTTTATTTTTATTTTAGAAACGTTCCCTCTGCGTTGCCCCGGTGTCCAACGCTCACCGCCCATGCTGAAGCTATGAAAGAGCACATGAAAGCTGCAGCTCCAACAGCGCGCCATAAATATTGCACCACGCAAACATGTTTGGCCAATTTACAATTTTTTCCTTTGTCTGACAGCTCCATCAACAAGCAACTGGGTGGTTTCCATTCGCATAAATAAAATATCAGGAGGAACAGTGTGTGTGTGTGTGTGTGTGTGTTTGTTGAAAAAGTTTCTCTCCATCTGATGCACGTTGCGGATGTGTCGGACTACAGAGAAGCGAGTGACAGCTCTCACATAACTTTGATTTTATCTGTTCCAGCATACAAGGGTGCATTTTATTCCATGGGAGACAGTAGCACTGGTCTTTTTTTTTTTTTTTCCCCCCCGTCACCCGGCTATATATAAACTTCAAAGAGCCAGAGAACGATACATAATATCATGGAAATAAAATGCAGAGTCTCCTTTCAGGACTTGCCGCAGAATGTTTAAAATTTAAACATGCTTGTCGCAGCCTTTACAAAAAGCGCCTGACAAATTATTAGTAGCAACTATGAGAACATGAAACGCCTCCCCGGATCGAATGCTTTTAATAGTGTGGAGACGGGCGCGCAGGAGGAGTGTTTGTTGGCGAGGGATCACTTCACAGAGCCTCCATCGGCCTGACAGCCGGGGAGAGCCGTGTAATAAGTGCCTGAAACACCTAGCAACAGGATGACAGCGCTTTTAAACATCATGTTCGCTGATCGATAAAAGGAAGAAAGCCGACGCCTTCTTAAGAGCGCCGCTTGTCCTGAGACTCGGAGAGGAGTCTGAGGAGGGTACAGAGCGAGCGGCGGCGGCGGCAGCGAGCGGCGGCGGGGTTAAAAGCCAGACAAACTTGATCAGCAGTTTGTTCAGGCCGGCTACATGCTAAAGGATCAGTGTCTTTGGGAGCAATTTGATTCAGAGACGCACGAGAACCCACTTCGCCCGGAGCAAAGATAATTTTTTTTCTTTTTTTTTTTTGTAGCTCTCAGTAACCCTCCTTTCATCTGCTGGTTTGTGGCTGGTTGTGTGATTTCGCTGTGAAGACACTGAGCTGCAGAGGGAGACAGAACCAGAGCTCACATGGCAATTACAGTGAAGCATGCAGGAGGTGCTTCAACATGAGGCCAGCTGACAGGAGTGCTGCTGCTGCTGCTGGAGGATGAGAGTTTATTCTATTTCAATCTTTTATGTAACCAGGAAAAGGCTTATGAAGAGATTAAAAATCTCTTTCACAGGCAGCAGCTTAAATTAATAGTTTACAAGAGCTGCTATTATTTTTACTGCTGATAAATCGTTTAGTTGTTTAAAATCTCAGAAAATGTTGAAAAATGTCAGGATGACAAACGTCTCTTTTTGTCCACAACCCAAAGACGTTCAATTTAATGTCACAAAAGAGGAAAGAAAGCAGAAAAGATTCACATTTAAGCTGCAACCTCAGATATAAGCAACCAACATCCAAATAGTTAACGATCGGTAATGGCTGACATGCGGCGGACATTTTTAATATTATTGCGTAAGAATGAACTATCACTTCACCAAAATAGTTATTTAGTCGTCCGTGCAATAATATTCCAAGCAAGAAATCTTGCAGATTTCTCCAGCTGCCAATGCAGTTATGAAAATACTGCCCAACTCAAGTTGAGCTCTGGTTGGAGGTCATTAACCGCCACAGAAGTCTACGGCTGTATCAATCCCTATGCCCTACATAGTGCACTGTAGAGGGTGTAGGCCACTTTGTAGGGCTGTCCGAATGTTAAGTTATAAATGTTACACCCTCTATAGTGCGCTCAAAATATCCCACAATGCATCGTGAAAAGCAGCGTCCAGCTGACGGTCACTAGCCAGCGATGTGGACCGTCATGCATTGTGAAATGGAAACTAGACGATCGACAGCACGAAAAATTCCCGTTTGTTTTGTTAAATTTTATTTTATTTTTCTTAGATGGGTTAGATGAGATGGCGGAGATACAGCGCCCCCTTCAGGAGACAGCGAGAGTGAAAGCTTCCCAGACGTTCATTCTGCAAAACTTACAGCCGAGAGACTTTGCTGAACATCAGGACAGTGAACGACGCTAAAATTGCGGCGCTGGGTTGTGATTTGGACGTACGACACGACTTTGTTTAAATTGCTTTAAGTTACTGGATCCTGAAGAAACTCTCTCTCATCTGGTATGAACAGCAACATGACAACAAACTTGATTTAATTTCTTAGCTACGCAATAAACTGTGAATTTGATGTGTTTGTACTACACTGTTGTGGCACAAATTGCAGCTAACAAGCAACATAATTAACAGCTCGAGTACTGAGTGCTCCCTACATAGCTCACTACACAGTGATCCCTATATAGTGAGTAGGGAGTAAGTGGAGGATTTTGGACACAGCGTACGTCACGGCGGCACGTTGCTAGCCCCACAAATATTAAAATTCCAACACAAGACAACTGAAATAAAAACCAAGAAACTACTAATTTAACTGCGTGGATTTGAACGTTAACAATGCAAACACAGAGCTGCCTTTAGCCGCTAGAGTGTTCAACGCAGCAAACGAGCTGTAGTCAATCAAACAGTACGAGGCGCCACCTGGTGGAACAACCACGTACTACAGCTCAAATACAACACATTTTCCAACTTGCATGTCCCTCGTCCTCCACCTTAATTAAATAATTCACAGCGAGTTGATTAATCCATCAATTGCTGGAGCTCCACATATTGCAGCCATAAAACAATTAAAACAAGGCAAACGCAAAGAGTGCATCAGACGTGATTAAACTGCAAAGGCAAATGTCATTTCAACACGTCTGCCCCCAAACCACGTAAAGTTGATTTGAATTATTTTTAGAAGATTAGCTCGTTAACCTTCTGGACCTAAAAACCCTCTGACGAGTTTAAAAGGGCTCTTATGGCTAGAAACTGTAAAAACACAACGAATATTTGTATTTTCAACTTTCCAGGGGTCACTGAACTCATCATTTGTCATGTAAAGGAACTAAATCCAAGCTTAAAATTGGGATAGTTGATCAAAAATCACTTTATTCTACATGTCTTGTTACATAATTTGCCAAAAATAAACCAGATTCTCATTTAAATGTCAATATTTTTCATCGTCTAAGACATTTAACTGTCATCTTTATTGTTTTTTTCTTATATTTGTGCTCTTGCTGATACAGATTTACGACACTGTAGCTGTGTCATGGCGCGCAGCAGAGATTTCTCTCTCCTCCTTCATGGTTGTTCTGTTTCCACGGCGGCGCAGGACTTTATGCTGCAGTGAAAAATGAGCCCACAGTGAAGAAAAATGTGACAGGAGCACAAGAAATGCCCAGAAACTGTTCGGAGGGTGAAATAAGGTTTGCATCAAGATTAGCAGTGTGTTACAGTCACCAAAAATATACGTCACGAGTCATCGATCAGGGTCGGTGGGAGTCGGCTGTGAGATTCCAAGTCACGTAAAGTTTGAATTCATTCAGCGAGATCAGCTCTTTAATATACAGGCGAACTTTGCAGCGGAGTCCAAGCGAAGGAGGGCAGCGCACCGATACCAAACTCAGCTCAGGTTAAGAAGCTGGGAGGGAAATCCAAGAACATGCCAATAACTGAAGAAGGAATCTAAGATCTGTGGTAGACTAATGAAACTAGGAGGGGAAATGCATTTACACCGACACAGGAAAGGCTTCATCCTGAAATAAAAACCTGATTTATTACCAGTTGTTGGATGTGAGGTGTAAAAGAAAGACTCGTCTGTTATAATATCTGCAACAGGATCCACGTTCTATCACAGAGAGATCCGAGGCTGCTTCAGCGGCTTTGACTGCGCGTTTGAAAGCCTGTGTGTGTGTGTGTGTGTGTGTGTGTGTGTGTTTGCATGTGTCAGCATTCAAACCGGGTTTTATTTCACATGCATGATGGCGTATTTCAGTGTTTGCCTGAGGGAGAACGCTGCAGCACAACAACTCGCATCGAGTCATTCATGAAGCTCCGAGTCTCTCAAAGAGTTTACAGTGTTTACAAGACGTGACATCCTCCATCTTTGCTCGCTCGGCGCGGGTAGAGGAGGAAAACCTCCACAGAGGAGGGATCCTTCTTGCAGAACAGACTCAATATAAGTCATACATGTGTCACGCGGCGTACACAGAAGTGACAGCAGTACAACTACACCGTGGATAAAGAGTCTGAGAACACACAGGAAAAATAAAAATAAAATAAGACTAAACCAGCAGCGAGTGTGGCTGTTTAAAACAACATCTGAAGGCTTTCTGTGCTTCGAGCTGTTAACACTGATTTAACTCTTCATTATTTCCCATATAGCATGCAGCATTTCAAAGAAGAAGAAGAAAAAAAAGAGGTGCATGTAAGTAACTGCAGACTGTTATAGAATTATAATCAATACAGAAGACATCATGTAAGATGTAAATGTACAAAACCAAAGAACAAACATGTCAGGAGCCGATAAATCTGAGTGAAACTTACTTCTTCCAATACTTCAGCGTATGTTTTAAAGATCTGACGATGTTTCTAAGGAATGAAAACTCCATAATTTACTCATTAACACTAACCAGTCTGAATGTAGAGGTCAGCCCGTTCGGGATTTAAGTTGAGTATACATCCATTTTAAACCACAAAGCTTCACAATTCAAACTTTGTAGATTATTTTAAGACGCCAACGGACAAACAAACATCATCTAAAGTGGTGTACGAAGGTTTTACAATAAAATGGACAGAAACAAGAAGTCAACCAATCCAAATCTTAAATTGGATAATTGGATTACAAGGTAGATGTAAGACCTTAGCATGGATCTACAGTGTAAGAGGCCAGCGTCGGGTGGATCTGAGGGGGAAAGGATGAATCTTTCCAACGTTTAGGTGCAGCAGCAGCTTAACCTGGGATCGAGAGCATCTGCTCAGCTGATCGGAAACCGAACTGCAGGAGGTTTGGTTCTGATAATTTGGGAAATCTGGTCTGGGATCCTGGTCTGAACCAAATTTAAGATTGAAAATCTGCTTGAAATTTCCCAGTTAAAATATAGATTATCATATCTAGCAGCCAAAGCAGTGGACGCTGTTAAGAAGCAAAGCCAAGTCAGACACAAATGAGGAAAAATAGAAGAAGAAAGCATGACAAGAAATACAAAAGCACAATAAGGCTAAATATAAAGATATAGTAAAGACTGTGTCCAACTTTTACATGTGCAGATGTGGCTTGATGAGTATACATATGTACAGGTGATTGTTGGATATACGTGGTGTGTAGGATCGTATTCACAAATCAGCCCCAGATACCAAAAGGAAAAGTTAAAATCTCTCCTCCAGTCCTCCGTTGAAGACCAGACAACCTCAACTAAATGCATCTGAACAAACATTTCTAATCTGGACTCAGTTATTCTTCTGATTTTGGTTTTTATCACTGCAAGTATTTTTAAAGCAAAACGTTGCACTCCGTGATTCATCCTTTATTTTTTTACCCCCCATCTGTTTCACCAGGAGCTCACATTAGTTGGTGCTCTGCTCCCTTAACCTTCAAAATATCCCGTGTTCGAATGAAGTTTTTCCCTGTGATGCAGCCTGATTCATAAATCTACTGCAGCGTCAGCCAACCGAACCAACAGGAGCATCTAATCAGCTGACCTACGTGATCTAGCTGAGACATTCAGAGACTCGTGCATGAACAGTTAAACCTTTAAATTCAATTCTGACATGAGGACTCAACCAGTGAAGTCTAGAATGCTAAACCAGCAGCGATGTGGTCCCACCGGTTAAAAGGTGAGATGCAGCAAACATGAGGTCAACGACCTGCCGAGGCCCAAACACGGGCCAGAACACTAAACCCTCACAGATGTCACGGTGGTGAGTTTATGAGGTCTGGAGTGGTCTACAAAGCAGGAATAAACACATCATCACAGCACCACACGCTGCTCGGAAATGACGACAATTTAAACAACAAAACTGCCCGTACAGTGTTTAGACGTTCTGGAGAAGTGTCAGAGGTTAGAAAAATCAGGAACATCTGTGAATCCGAAGTTTGACAGAAAATACAAACAACTCGACAGACTCGCAGCAAATAAGGACAACAGCGAGCAGACAGACGCTGTCGCAGAAAGAGAAACTTCCAGGATGATTTTCTTCTTTCTCTACTCCAACCACGCTCGGCTCATGTATAATTTGTGGCAGGCAGGACCACAACATATGCACCGGTGTCACTGTGAGCTATGGACGAGTCTCTCGGGAAAGTCTGCAGTTATGTGGCCTCACAGAAAGCACAAAAAAACATCAGAGCTCTCATGCAGTTGATGATTCACACCTCACAGTCTGTAAATCCATGAGCGTGGAGTTTGGGATTTAACCTAATCTAGATGAAAGAAGAGCGAACATGATTGCCTGCAGATCGCTTCAAGATAGCAAGAAGCTATTCACGAGTAGCAGCTAAGGATGTCCCGATGCCATCTCACAGATCAGGACAGGGATCGATCAATAAACCTGTGACAGATTCGTAGTCTGCTGTAAAAAACAAAGAGCACGATTTGTGTCAGGACGCTGGGGATGCTAACACTGAATAATTTTATAATAACAATAATTATTAGTTCAGTACTGGATAATACTAATTGAGTACGATCACCTGGGTTGCAAACACAGAAATACTGTCCCAGTCAATCTCAGATCGTCTCCAGTGAATTTGCTGTTATGCATCACAGAAGTCTTCATCATGGTGCCCGTCGCTAGCTAAACCCCACAATGCTCTCTGCTAGCTATTTACTATCAGGAAGAGGCTCCACCTGGTGGAACAACCAGGTACTACAGCTGATATGTAGAGAATACAGGTTGTCTTAATGTTTTTGTTCATGGACGCTTGGTTTGGGCAGCAGAGGAACACACGAGTTCTGGTTGGAGGTCATTAAGCGCCACAGAAGTCTTTGTCATAGCGCCACTGCATGTTAAACCCCAACAATACATCACCACAGCTAATCTACTATACATTGTCTGACGTGCATGTCGAGAACACAGATTTTCTTCATCTTTTTTTCCAAATGCATTGCAGAGATATTCAGCTGTCGAGCATATACATTTATTTAATAACTTTACTGTACTGTGTGGGTATGGGAATTGGTTTTGGTAGATAACCTATAGGAGCTTCCGTAAAAATGAACTTCTCTTTTCTGGTTACCTTTTACTCCTAGGACTGATACGACCTGGATGAGTGGGAATCTACAAACATATTGATAGATACCTAATAAAAAATGACTTGGATTGCATCGAGGGGCAAATTAACTTGATCGGGACTTTCTGATTAACAACCATTTGTCCAGTTTTAACACATTTCAGTCTTTTTTTGTGTTGTAGGATGTCCAGAGGCCAAAATGCAGGTAAACATCTGGATGACGAAACAGCAAAACCTCGGCAGCAGTGGTTGCTTGCTTTGTATAACAATGCAAACACGGCATAACAGTAGGTTTTGTCACCAACAAACAAAACATTTTCAAGCTTTTTTTTAGTCAAAAGGGGGCGGGCATGTAGGGTTAAATAATTGCTAGTTGCATCCTTCACCACCAGACACCTGGGTTATGCTGAGAGCTAATCTAATACAGACAAATACCAAATACAACTAAGCTTTTGCACTCCAGACCTGCTCATAACACCATAAAAATGAGCATTTTCACAACAGTGTAGGACAGTAACTGTTCACTCTGGCAGTAGTGAAGGAGTTTGTGCTACCGTGGGCCCTTGAATTCATTTAGTCACTCTAAACATCAGTGTGTGAGTGTATATGTACATACTGAGGAGGGAACGTACGTCTGGGGGGTAACCCAACACGTTGGCGCCTCCAAATGGTTCCAGGTGGTAACTGCACAAACACCCCCCCTCGACCTCCTCAGCTCTGCATGTGATGAAAGAACTCAGATTCTCTCGAGTAAAAGTAGCAGAAATAATCTGGTACAAGTTCTGTAAAAGTCCTGCAATCAAAGTGACATTCAACATCAACATGACTCATGCAGGAGTAGCGTCGGGGTTATTGTGCATGTGTTTGAAGAAGGATTTGTTTTTTATGATTATTTTACACAGCTAAATATAATTGGCGCTAATAGTTTGAATCTATCTAGTAATTAAAATCCTCAGAGTAAAAAGTGCAGGAAATGGAAATACTCAAGCACTAACAGAAACAGGACTCTCAACTGTGTTGGATTTTTCATCTCATGGTCTTCATCAGGAGGTTTGCCGACTTCTAATCTCGTGATCTAGTAACAGCAGCACGACTCCAGACCTGCGTACGAGCTACCTGTGTGCTGACTAGATCACACCTTGGTCACCTGAGGAGCCGCAGTCATGATGCAGAGGTGTAGCTGATGCAGAGGACACATCCCCGTCTATATTTACAACATGTGCATTTGTCCCTCCAAACATCCATTTTCCTGTCTCGGTAGCAGCAGCTCGTTCCAGACGTCCCTTTAACCGGCAACATTCTCCAGCTTCTCCTGGGAATCCCCGAAGCGTTCCCAGGCCAGATAAGATGCACGATCCCTCAGAGAGTTCTGGGTTTAATGCAGGGTCGCCTCCCAGCTGCCCTGAAAATCTCCAAAGACGGGCAAAGAGCAGAATCACCCCGCAGAGGAAACGTGTCTCAGCTGCTTCTGTCTCGTTCGTTCAGTCACAACCCAGAGCTCGCGACCACAGGTGAGGGTCGGATCGGCCGCTAAATCAGGAGCTTTTGCCTTCACAGAGACAGTCCAGGACGACACCATTCATTTTCTTGTGCACATTTAGGGAATTCATCCCATGAAAGCAGTAAAGGACTGATTTTGCAGAACAGATTTAGAAGTGTCATGTCAGAAAAAGTGAAAAGAAACGTCAAAATTAGAAGGAAAAAAACAGTTAATATGCTCACTGAAGGTCGCTATGGGAGATAGAAACACGTTTTTCTGATTAATTTCTGATTTTGGCAAACATTTAGCTCCCAAACAACCCATCAGTTGCTTCTTCGTTTGTTTCTTCGTGTACACTTTCTGTCATGAACGCTACAGCTCTGTTTGTCTCTTCCTCGTTTTGGGGGGTATTTTATCTGTTGCCAAACGACTAGTTTATTTTCCAGCTTCTTCTACTCTGTTTATTGAAGCCAGGTGTAACTGTGGGGAGCTCAGCGATGAGGGTTTTATAACATTAAAAGCAATACTGTGAATGTTTTTAGGGTCTTCTTGAAGCTGGGTCATCGTGACTCCGTTCCCAGGTGTGAGGCAGGAGAAGGTCTGCAGGCAGGATGGAGCTGCAAACACATCGTCTGTGCAGGAAAACTCCCCTTTATTGTCTGCTAACTGTGGGAGAAATCCTGGCAAAAAAAATTCTGCCAAAAACTGTTAAGCTCCATCAGAAGTGATGGATTGTAATGATGGACACAGTAGCTCCGATATCTGCGTGAAGGAGCTGTGTTTAACACTGTTGAACTGAAGCAACTGTGTTTATTGTGAGCAATAAATCTGCTGTGAACTGAAGGCTGCTCCCTGATAGACAAGTGAGATAATTTAAAAATTCCCCTACATAACATAGCCTCCAGCGCTATCTTCTGACAACACGATTCAGAATAGTTTATACGCTCCAAAGCAGCAAACGGAAACAAATCAAATTTTCTTTTTTTTTTTTTTGGGAGACTGCAAAAGTTTGCTATTTTTTGACATCTTTATGGAAACGCGGCTAATGCCAGTAATGAGAGCGGCAGGTGATTTTTCTTCAGCGTGTCAAACCGCAGACGTGTGCGATCTGCCCCGAATGTGCAGAAATACGAGCAGAAATCTGTTGCTGCCCATCGACTTCATTTAGTCTCATCGGGGATAGGAAATGTTGATCTGCAGGAGAATAAATATTTGAGAGCAATACAGAACGCCTCCATCATGTTCCTTAATATTGCAAATCATCACCTGCTGCTTGAATGTAGTGCCTTTCTTGATATGAAGACATTTTCACCATAAACTGATGCAGAGACGGAATAAACTAGTGCATCAAAATTCACCAAAATGCATGAGTTTATGTGTTTGATGCTCAGAAGGAAGATGTCCAGACCCCCGACTAAAACAGTGAATCATCACCTGATGCTTTCATTTAGTGTTTTTCCTGATATGAATTCATTTCTACCATAAACTGATGCAGAGACGGAACAAACTGGTGCATCAAAATTCACCAAAATGCATGAGTTAATGTGCTTGATGTCCAAAATTTTAGGGCAGACATCCAGCCTCCTGCTTAATATTGCAGATCTTCACCTGGTGCATGAGTTTAGTGCATTTCTTGATATAAAGACATTCCTATCCTAAACTAATGCAAAAACGGACCACAGTTGCATGCAAAAATTCACCAAAATGCATCAGTTTCTATCTTTAATGCTCAAAACTTTAGAGGAAAGACATCTTGCCTTCTGCTCAGTACTGTAGATAGTCACCTGGTAGTGCCTTTCTTGATATGAAGACATTTTCACCATAAACTGATGCAGAGACGAAACAAACTGGTGCATCAAAACTCACCAAAATGCAGGAGTTTATGTGTTTGATGCTCAAAATTTTAGTGGAAAGACATCCAGCCTCCTGCTTAATATTGTAGATCTTCACCTGGAGCATGATTTTAGTGTTTTTCTTGACATAAAGACATTTCAGCCATAAACTGAAGCAGAAACGGAACAAAGTGGGGCATGAAAATTGACCAGAATGCGCGAGTTTGAGCAAACCTGCCAGCGAACTCCATCTGCTGAAATCAGTCACTTTCAGTTTTGTGCGGCCACATCTTGCCGTCTTTATTCAGGGAATATCTGGCTCACGTGTGTGTGTGTGTGTGTGTGTGTGTGTGCAGGCTTTGGGACAACATGCCGCGGTTTGCCATGCCACAGTGGATGTAAAGCTCCCCGAGACCGCTGTGATCGGAGCTGTATACATAAATATGATTTTACGAGCAGCTGGCCCAGCTCAGGTTTCCAGCCTCGCTCTGCTGCTGAAGGACTTCTGTTTGCTGTCTCGAGGCGGAGCACTGAACTGGCATTGCTGAGTGAACATTCGTGCGGCGGCTCGGTGCGGAGGAGGCCCCGCTCTTTGGACACGGGGGACTTTAGTAGCTTATATCCGAGCATATGTTTGTTGTGTTTGTATCTGCGCGAGACTATCTGTGTGAGTGTCCAGACGGGCCGAGCACAGCCTCAGGACCCGATGAAGGAGTGGGCTTATCGAGGATCTATTCTTTCCCACACTCTCGTGCTCTGACCCGGACCAGGCCGCCTCTGATTTCCCTGGAGTGGAGCTGCAGCGGCTCTGATATTCTCCAGCAAACTTTATCTCTCCAGAAAAGAAAAAAAAAAGAAAAAAAGAAAAAAGTTAACGGTCAAAAATCGAGACGCCTTGGCTCGGCTGATCACCCGGAGGAAGCCGGCGTTGCTGAGAGGCAGAGCGAGGCCGCCGGCCAATCGATAGCCCACTCAGCACGACCACGTTAGCAGCATCGACACGCAGGCGGGGGATAAATGTGCCGCCTTGATTTGGGAAGAGCACAAAATGTTGTGGTCGTTCTGTACATTATCTAACGAATCAATGCTTCACCTTTTATCAGCCTTAGAGATGATTTATGCCATCGGACACACACACACACACACACACATATATATATATATATACAACACCTTATATAAGAAGAGCAGGTTAAAACTAAAACTTTGGAGTTTATATTTATTGAATCAAATATAGAGGATAAAGTTTGGTTCTGTAGTGACAGCGCCCCCTGTGTCTGCTCTCTAAAGGGACACCCAACTACAGTGTTACTGCATCCTGATGAAGTTTTAACATTTAGCATCTGCAGAAACCGACTCCTAATCTGATAGAATTTTCACAGATAACACACACTTTAAGTACATTAAAATTATAATAATTAATCCAGTACCTCTGATTGACGACATCCTTAATGTGACAAGTGGAGCGGGTTGGGTGTGCCGAGGCTCTACAAGCATGTGAGCAATGTATTGCAGATCAGCTGTAGTACCTGGTTGTTCCACCAGGGGGAGCCTCTTACCATTTAAGAGACCAGAGCTGTGTCCTACATAGTGCACTATTATAGGGTGTTCGCCATGTTGTAGGGCTGTCTAAATGTCAAGATACAAACGTCACCTTCTACATAGTGCGTTCAAAATATCCCACAATGCACGGCGAAAAGTAGCGTACAGCCGATGGCCACTGCATGAGGTAAAAGGAAATGCAACCTATACGAACGGGAGCGCGAAAACTTGTCATTAAAATGTAAGTAATTTCCCATTTGTGTTTTATCAAATTTAATTTCTTAGCTAAGCATTAAACTGTGAATGTGATGTGTTTGCACTACGCTGCTAAACTGCAGCTAGCGAGCGACGTAATTAAAAGTTTGAGTACTGAGTGCTCCCTACATAGTGAGGTAGGACATGTTGGCAAACAGAGGGCATTGTGGGGGATTAACTAGCAACGGGCACCAAGAACAAGACTTCTGTGGCGCTTTATGACCTCCGACCACAGCTCAGGACAGGATTTCTGCACTCCTGACAGAATTGGTTTTGCAGCTCATATCACTGAGTGTCTATCGAGTGAAACAGCAACATCACTAATAATAATCCATCAGTGACTAATTACGCTGCGGATCATTGATTAAGAAAACAGGACAGAACTTGCATCCCCAGTGTCCTGCCACCAACTGTGGAGTTGTATGTTTGAGCCATAATTATTACAAAAGATGAAGCAGTATGAGTGAATAAAATGACCATACGCAGTAAAAAGGAGGATGAATTGGTTAAACAGTTAAATGACTAAACTTTAAAAGCAACTTCAAGACTAAGTTCTCGACTCCAGTCTGAGGAAACACCCACGGCCGTCCGAGGCCTCTGTGGATGCACTGATGCAATTTGGCTAAACCGACTTGCAAGACCTCCGTTTGCGCCGACGTACATTACTCTGGATATCGGTGAGTGACATTTATCTGAGCTGTTACAGGCTCCTCATCGGTTTATGAGAGAAAGCACAGCCGAAAGTAAACAAGGCCAAAGTCGACACACAGGAAATGTGTTGAGTGGTTGTGAAGTGGTCTGTGTTTGCATCTGTGTCAACTAAACTGTGTGTTTTTATTTGTAGCTGCTGAAATGTGGGAAAAGGCAAAAATAAAAAAGCCTGTTTAATTAATATTATCATTGTTTTTACATGAAGGAGGGGTTTCTCTTGTTCAGTGTGATACTGTCCAGACAACGTGAGCCTGAAAGCAGCTTTCTGGCTTCCTCTCTTCAAGTGGAACGCAAACTTATCGCTGAATGTTTCTGCATGAACTGTGCAACAACACTTCAGACGTTTACATTCTTATCCGTCGAGCATTACGAGCACGGAGGCGTCATTCTGTTGCATGAAGCAAACATGCCCCAAACCTCCAGCCAGGTCCGGAAAGGACTTTCTTCGGCCACGAGAAGAACAAGGCAGCAGATGGTTGGACTCCCACTGAGCCCCGATCCCAACATCGCCGAGTCAATCCGGGGTCACATGAAGAGACGGACGAAGCCAGAATCCACAGAAAACCCACCGAATGAAACCGCTCTCAGTTTCTCTCTTTGCTTCCAGTAGATCTGCGCAGCATTTTCTGAAAACTGTTTTATGCCTCTTATGATGAAATACGTCTAAAGCCGACCTTCAGTTTTTTCCTGCTGCCCCTCAGGTTTCAACCAAACGTGACGCAGGACCGTAATCTGGCCGAATAGACGGTTTACAGAACAGCTTGGGAAGCTTCAATATCCATGGGGCAGAATTATGTAAATAGAATACAACAACAGTGTAAAAATGTGGATTACTAGCAGGATTACTAATTCAAAACACATTTCTAATTATGCTAAAGAACCATCTAATAGCACGCCGGGAATGCAAACTCCTCAACACTGCTGTGGATGTATGCAGACTGTGATGGGATGATTTGGGGAGAAAATATGTGAGGATATTTCTAAAAATCTAATTTCTTAAAGCCTCAGTTCAATAATTACTGTGTGCAGTAGATTTAAAACACAGAGACACCATCCAAATATTAACTGCTACACATTCTAACGCAAAGATGAGAACTTAAAGATATCAAACACTTCAAACGTGCATTTATTCATCTTGTCCAGCTGGTATAGGAGCAATCAGAAAAGTAAATAAAACTAATGCACAGCTCAGGAGCAGCATCTAAGTGTCGTACATTCTGCAATCAACTTAAAGTCATAATAATTAAAATATATATATTCTTGGTCAACTATACAGCATGACATATTATATTATATTATATATATAGTAGGTGCTACGTTGTTGGATATTTTCACGAAAGGAACGACTAAAATATGAAAACAGGGAATTTAATCATGATGATAACACATGTTAAAGGTACCACAAGTTGCTTTTGTTCGATAAATTATAATTATATGTATATTTTTAATTCTTAGGAGACATTAAATGAACTAATAAAACATGCCGTGGCTTCACAGTCTGCAGGATTAGGTTAATTATCGGCCCTCTATTACTATTACTATAACTACATCCTTCCATCCATTATCTATACACCGCTTAATCCTCACCAGGGTCATGGGGGGCTGGAGTCTATCCCAGCTGACTCAGGGTGAAGGCAGGTTCACCTGGACAGGTAACCAGTCTATCACAGGGCTACACTTAGAGACAGACAACCAAGCACACTCACATTCACACCTACGGACAATTTAGAATCACCAATTAACCTCAACATGTTTCTGGACTGTGGGAGGAAGCCGGAGAACCCGGAGAGAACCCACGCTGCATGGGGAGAACATGGAGACTCCACGCAGGAAGATCCTGGGTGTCCTCACCGGGACGCGAACCAGCGACCTTCTTGCTGCGAGGCAACAGTGCTACCCACCGATTTCGCTCCACCTGGTAACGCTGCCATGCACACGTTGCTAAACACGCTTTGTCACGCAGAGAAAATTAACCAAATTTCATCTAATTCACTTTATTTAACGTGTCTCTTAAACAACAATTAAAAAGCACCAAAAACAATCATTTGCACAAGAGCTTAAAAACTAATCATTCTACACTCCTCAGTCACATATTGCAAAAACTCAGCTGAACTGCAGGCAGTGTTTCCACACAGCGGAGAGGAAACGACTAGAGAGTGAAAATAAAACCTACTGAGTGAATAAAATAAATGTAGCACGACTCAAAAGCAGAAGACGGAGGAGCAAGATGCTGGACGAAACACTCAGCCTGCTGGAACATCTTTCTACAGCTGAAGGGCCGAGGACAGTTCAAAAGTAAAAAAAAACAAACTAAAATAACTTGTGCGCTCCTCGACATAACCACGAGTGACTCAGTTGTTGCCAACAGTTATGTGACAGAAACGCTTCGGCTGCTCTGAGCTGAACTACTCGCTGCATTTACACAGAACGGACAAGTACGGACACAAACGTAAACGGTAAAATAACTAAAGCAAGCAGAGGCATGATGGTTTTTTCTAGCATTGATAAATCCTGTGGACAAACGTTGCACAAGTTGATTTCCTTTTTGTTTTTTTTATGCAATAAAGCATCAAAGAAAATTTAGATTTTTCTTTTTCCTGATTTCTGTCGTTCTGCACAGAAGACACGTCTGAGTCTTTCTTTATGGTTGTTCTGGTTCCACAGAGGTGCACATGTAGTAAAAAAAGAGCCACAGTGAGTAAAAATGTGACAGCAGCAAAAAACACCCCGAGCCTGTGAGGAGGCCGGCGCTGCTATTATGCATTTGGAGGCCTCCGGGGCAAATTGCTGCATGTTTTAAAAGCATCAGAGTTTCTTNCCAACAGTTATGTGACAGAAACGCTTCGGCTGCTCTGAGCTAAACTACTCGCTGCATTTACACAGAACGGACAAGTACGGACACAAACGTAAACGGTGAAATAAGTAAAGCAAGCAGAGGCATGATGGTTTTTTCTAGCATTGATAAATCCTGTGGACAAACGTTGCACAAGTTGATTTCCTTTTTGTTTTTTTATGCAATAAAGCATCAAAGAAAATTTAGATTTTCTTTTTCCTGATTCCTGTCGTCCTGCACAGAAGACATTCCTGAGTCTCTTTATGGTTGTTCTGGTTCCACGGAGGTGCACATGTAGTAAAAAAAAGAGCCACAGTGAGTAAAAATGTGACAGCAGCAAAACACACCCCGAGCCTGTGAGGAGGCCGGCGCTGCTATTATGCATTTGGAGGCCTCCGGGGCAAATTGCTGCATGTTTTAAAAGCATCAGAGTTTCTTTCATTTCTCTCCACAATTCAACTTTAAGACCTTCTCCTCGTTGCTCTGTCGACTTGAGTAAAACTCTCGGGGTCGTAACTCTTGGCTCGAGTCGACGGAGTCACGGGACGCTTGAAGAATCCGTCCCTTGTCTGTCGCGCGGCCTGCAGCTGCCGCAAACAGCTGTGGTCAGGCGTTCTCGTGGGCATCATTTAATTGTTATCATGCTAAGCTGCCGTGTCCCCGAGGAGCGGGCGGCTTTTCCGTGATAACAATTAATTTGTCGCTCCCTGCAACAAAGTCACTTCAGGGTCCTCGAGTGCCAGCTGCGTCTCCGCTGCACAATAATAACTGTTTGTGTTGCGCTGCAGGTTTCTGCCGGTGGAGAGCCGCAGGTTTCATTAGGTGGCTAAAGAAAAAGGCCAGACACAAAACGCCTCACGGGATCCTGAGGAATTTACATTTTCTTTGCAAGATTGGGATAAAAAAACAAAAACAACCAAAGAGCTCAGAGCTGTATCAAAATCCACTTTATTTGTTGGACATTTGTATAAAAAGAAATTTAAAAAACAAAACAACAGAGCAATAGATTTTTTTTATAATAAATAAATCAACATAAATAGTAGCATTAAGCAAAAAAATAAAGGTGTGTGCATTTCAACAGTGGCCTTCTTACACAGACTTGCTGCTATAGTACTGTACATATATTTTTCAATCCCCCCTCCGACGTCTACAACTCGTTGGGTTGGGGGCTGGCTCTTTAATCATCTCCCTCCCGGCTCTCCTCGGCCCTCGCCGTCGCGTCCTCGTCCTCTCCAGTGCAGGAGTTGGGTGAAAGCTCTGCTCTCAGCATTCCTGGGCTTGTGTGCTTCAGTCCTCCGTGGCTCTGTCCTCAGCCTTCTTCTTCCTGTCGATGCACTCCATCTTACGGCTCTCGTCTTTGTTTTTCCTTGGGAGAGCGAGAGGGGAGAGAAGCTGGGATTAGGCCAGAGGACTAATGCAAAACATCTGGAGCTCCGCGCAGCCAGTCACATGTTAGTGTGTCAGGAGATTTGTTGAGTTTTGCAATTAGAACGCTTTGCATTTGCAGGAAGATTTATGTCTCATTTACTTGTTTTTCTTTTTTTTTTTTGTTTTTTTTGCAGAGCAAACTGGGAAGTTTCGCCAGGCGGCGTTTTGGCTCGATAGGATCCATTCTGGTGCTTCAGTTTGGGGCCAAATCAAACATTTTTAAGCAGCGTGATGTTCTGTGGACGCGGTGCAGCTGCTGGAAGACTCAAGTCAGAAAATGTAGCTCAGATGTAGTTTATTACGTTCCTGGAAAAGCCTGAATCTGTGTGCAGATTCATGCTGCAGATGGTCGCATGTGTAGCTCTTCAAAATGATACTTTGGTTTTCCAAATGAGCAGCAGAGCAGAAGCAGAAAACAGCAGCTGGTTGCAGATATCTACGGGTTTGTGAAGTTGTTTGTGTGCAACTCACCTTTCCCAGCATTTCAAATAAGCCTTGGCCATCTTCCCCTCTGTGTTCATGCAGAACTTCTCGGTGGAGTTCTCTGACGTGCTGATCGTGATGCTGCAAAATCAGAAAGAAAACATCAGAATCAACGAGACTCTAAACGTCACAGAGCTGCACAAGTTCACAAACACTCTTTGAAACTTACATTAATTCGATTCTGTCGCAGCCCGGCCGCACTTCAAGGACTTGGAAATCTGAAATGTTGCCTTTGATGAACTTGATGGTGGAGAGACACGAGCAGCGTCCCAGGACGTTTTGAGCTGCAGGAAAAAGTTAACGGACAGCAGTTAGATGTGCAGCCGCAGCAACAGGGACGACTTTTACACACTCCTGACTCAGAAACATCTAGAAAAGTGTAGCTGCATGCTAAAAACCAGAGTATAATCCAGTAATGTGTCACAAATTCCAGCATTAATGCATCACAATTCTGCAGAAATCCTGCTTTGACTCACCCTGATAGAGCTCCACGCACACTGCAGCCACGAACACCAGCAGGAGAGCACCGTTTCTCTGTGACAGGGCCATTTTTCTGCAGAGACAAGCAAGTCCTGAAATCCCTCAGAGGAGAAAGTGAGAGCTCGAGCTGCCTCCAAAATCCACTTGAAGTGAGGGGAGAGAAGTGAAGAGCTGCTGAGAGCTTCGTCTGCTTTTATAGGCAGCGTCTCAGTGGGTTTTCCCAGAGCCCAGCGCTGTTTCCCGTCAGGCCAGGCCTTAAAATGCTCTGGAATTTCCACGCTCACGCTGAAGACGCACTCAGGAATGAGCTCAGCGCGGCTTTCGGGGTCGGGGAGATAAAGTGAAAGCAATGCAGTCATTAAGTAGATTCCTGACGTGATTAGTAAGGCGGGAGCCTGCAAACGGGCATGATTAACGCTTTATGGCACATTTTGCCCCGACATGTCGAGGCAAACCAAACCCTAAATAAACCGTGTCATGTGAGTCAGCCTGACTCCGATGATGATTTCTCTGAATTGAACTGAAGTTTAAATGTTATTTCAGGTGAGACGAGGTGGGAGGTCTGTTTCCGAGCTTCGGTTTTGAGGCATCGCAGAGGTTTGTGCAGCACAGATTAAGCGGTGAAGTTTATTTTAAAAACGGTTCGAGTTGAAGCAGATAAACATTCTGCATTCCTCAACACTCCTCGCGCCTGCTACGAGTTACTGGCAACCGCAAAACACGATGACACACGGTGGCGTCACGGCAAGAAGAGAGAGGAGGAGGAGGAGGAGGAGGAGAGGCTCTGACTGGAAGCCGGCCAGCAGCACCTGCTTCACGCAACACACTGAAACACTTTCACCGTGGATAACGGTTTAGCACACATGACAAATACGCTCCTGTTTCCGGTATTTACAAGTCTGTTCTGAGGACATGCCGCGGCAAGTGCCGTCCAATTCATGACCGAACAGCTCCGAGTGTGTGAAAAGTTCACTTTCCCATCGCCCACACAGTCAATCAGTTCCACAACAGGTCGGTGTCTGTGGCTGCAGGTTAACAGGGAGCCTCCCGCAGAGAGCAGCCACCTTTAAATGAAAAGAAATCTGCACTTATTTCAATTACAAACACAGTTCATCGATCAGTTTCACGGCTATCGAGGTGTTCAACCAACTAAAGGGACGTTACGCTACATCCACGTGTTGCATGGTACACATTTTTTGTTCGTTTGCACTTGTTTAAAAGGAACCTAATAATTAAGAAAACAGGCTGAGCAAACATAATGATACCTTTGGAACGAGCTACATGAACGACAGCAGACTCAGCAACAACACACGAGAAACTTTTCATTTATACTTTGTTTTTCTGAATTTACATGTGAATGTACAATAAATAATGATAATCATAACATTTCTATTTAATTTCAACAAGTAGTCACTTTTCCATTCAACAGACTGAACTGATTAAAGTTCAATGTATTTCTAAAATTGGACACCATCAATAAAAAACTGTCAAACTGACTGGAGCAGGGTGATACGGCCAAAAATATTTATCACGATATAAATGAGAGGATTTGTGATAACGATATAACTGACGACTTCAAAACTGCACAACTTTATTGGTGCAAATAAAATGAAAAAAAAAAAACAGTTTCTTTTCCATTCAGCAAGCAGCTGTTTCTGATGTGCATTAAAGCTGTAATGTTCCAAAATCAATGGTGCAAAAGTTGTAAATTGCTTGCTGACAATGTGTTTAATCAAAAGGCATTTCAGATGGAAATGGGCCGACAGATCCTGAGCATAACACTGCATCGTATAAAAGCACAGTAGAGCTGCTTTGGAACGTAAAACTTTGCAGCCAGTTTCTTTGGTCTCACCATTAAGGATTCAAGGATTCAAGGTCTTTCATTGGTCACAAACACGGTGTATATGGTATAACTCACAGTGAAATGTGTTGTGAACGTGTTCCACACCGAAACAATACGATAAATAGGAAGTTGTGGGGGTGTATAGCGGTGGGTAAATATTCGGACCGACGGGGTGGAAGTGGACGGGACACACAGGCAGTACTTGGCTGCTGATGCCAGTTTAGGACAGCGGTCACAGTTCTGTTTCCACCATCGGGTGGCGGCGGCAGTGGGGGGAGGGTAGCGATGGGCGAATATTCGGATCTCAAAATTGCTATCCGGACACCACCACAACAACCGCTATATTCCGATATCTGGGTCCAGCCCTACTGAGTCGGTCGATGCCTTCGCCTCCTCCTCGGTCGCCTTTGCTTTAAATTTTATTGCGATATTTCAATTTCATATCATTACACCGGTGTTACGTGCACGCTATGACATGGCCCAGCCCTAAAACTGACAAATACATCTCTGACTGACACTCTAAAACATTTTACATCATATGCATTCGGTTTATACGTGTAAAAAAGCTTTATATTTGTCAGCTAATGACATTTTAAACCTTAAAACATGAGATGGAGAACTACAACAAACCATCAGGTGCTTCCTAAATGTCCACTCGAGGCTCTAAAAGTGACAGAAGCATTAAAATGTAAAGCAAAGATAACCAAGTTTTGGTCTTTGCAGTGAATCTCCATGTTTGCGACAACCGCACAAGGATTTAATTTTGATAATAGTCGCCTGTTTAAATTGTATTGTATTGAGTTGTTCATAATTAAGTCGGTGGCCGGTAGCTGCAGCCGCCTCAGCTCCACCTCGTTGCATTATTTCTAGACTAGCTGGGAGGAAACCTGCAGTCATGGAGGGTGTATATCACATGACGTATATTAAGCCTGTTCTCACTACTGGTTTAATGACAACTTTCAGCGCAGACCTTTCAGTTCAGAAAGTACTGAGTCAGTTTTAAACTCTGCGTTTCCCTTTGCAGCGAACATGGACCAACCAGAGCGATCGGAGCCTCCATCGCCGGTGCAGTCGGCTGGCTGGGAACGCTCAGTCAACCACAGCGACGATAAACGAGGACACGTGGAAGCTGCGAGCCGACGTCGTTCAACCGCCTTTGGGTTTGTAGCCGGTTGAAAGTGGCTATTTGAGACTGTATCGGTGGTGCAGGAGAAAAAGTGAGTCCAGTTCAGACTACTCAGCCTTTTGTTAACAATTCAGACACAATAACAAAAGTCCACATTTGTTTTCACCACAGCAGATGTGCGAGCGAGCAGCAGAGAACTTGGATTGATCTTAAGAACGATACAGCCAAGAAAAATAGAAAAAAAGGAGCAGTTTAGGTTTTATGTTCGTTGTTTTTAAAGTACCGAAAGCAAATCAAAACAGGATTTTTGTGTAAATGTACACCTCTAGTGTTCCTCGTATTCTCAGCTTCTATCATCACGTACTTCAAACAATTTACACCAATAATTTAAACACCTCATGAAGATGTTTAGCAATGAGGTAAGAAAAGATAATAATCAGCGTATGATATTGCACAGGATTGTTCTATATGAGGGAAATAATGAGAGATTTTTCTTAAACGTTCAAAATACTCTGAATGCACAAGTCTGAATGCATTTGAGCCCAATCTTCTTAATTTATGTCATGAAAAAAACCATCCTAAACAGCTGTAAGGAGGATCTTCTGCCTGTTATTCCTGCAGAAGTGCACGTTATCAGCTGCTCCATAATGCAGAGTCAATATCTTCAAAGGTTGATGCAGCTGCACAACCTCTGGACAACGTGACCCACAACGTTTATGGTAACGTGGAAGCAATGCGACACACCGGGGATGACTTGTCCTGCAGTTTGTGCAGCGCTGAGCTCATTTCTGCGCCCAGGGTTTCAAACCAAAAGTCTCAGCGAGGTGTCGACCGAGAGACTCACCTGACGGCAGCTTTCCAGGTTTGATAACAATATTTTTAATCATACGAGAGCCTTGAGGGGCGCCGCTGAGGCCCAGGTTTGACTCCTGTGCTGCAAGTCATCCCGTCTTTCTTGGCTCTCTTCAACTGTTTGTACAATAACATAAAAAGGCCCGAAAATAATCTTGTTTAAAGAAAAAAAAAAAAAGAGCATGGAGGCTTTTGCAGCCTGAACTCTGACCGCAGAAACTCTCAGAGCAAAACCGAAGGTCTCCGACGGGGACAAAGGCTCTGCAGCGCCGACCGAGCCGAAGCCACAATGATTCAGGAGAAGTCAGGAGCTCATTCAGTTCTCAGAGCTGCATCCTGCAGAGTTTGTGATTGCAGCAAACAAAGAATGAAAAAAAAAAAGCCCAAATGACGAAGCTGTTATTCTGAGCTGACATGCCTCATTATGTGTTTCGGCTTTAATTATTTGCCGCCTTTTGTTTGCAGTTTCTTGGTCGATGTCAGAAAACAATGAAGTGTAATTTACTCGAGGCCAACTTTATTTCAAATCCAATATGAGCGTGGAGCGGACCAGAGGCCAGCAGCTCCGCAGAGCATCACATTTCAATTTTATGTGTCTATTGTAAATATCACGAGCTCCCCGTGGGAGGAAGCGAGGAGCTGCTCTCTGTCTGTTAAGACTCCGAGCTTGTAAACCTGAACTCACGGACGAAACAGATGTGATTCTGGCTCTTATTAATTACATTCAAACTGCTCCTCTTGATGAGACATTCTATCTCTTTAATGAGCAAGAAATGAAATGAGCACTCTGACACGGAGCCGCCTCGCTGATTTATGGCGTCGTCGGTGTTATTTATGAAAAGAAAAGTGCTGCAATTTTCAACAAATTGTCTAACGCTGGCTGTGTTTATTTACCCAGTAAACAAAAGAGAGGAAAGCCTGAAGGCAAGTGCTGCATCAGACATGAGGCCACTTCGACTGCAGAAGAACTCAAGTTAAACGTTGCCAAGCGAAGGCAACGATCCACGCAACAATCCGCCGCACAGCGAGCGCGGCAGGTCTAATGAAGCAGCGCCGAGGATAAACACGGCCCACTCGTAAACACCTTTCTCACGAATGTGCGTCAGGGTCTGTGTGTCTTTGGCCTGATCTGCTGCAGCGGCGCTTTCAGACAAAACTGCAAAAGTTCAACGTGCAGAAGTTCAGGACGGGAGCTTTCATGCAGCTCCTTTAAACAGGTAACAACCAAAATGAATGTGCATCGGTTGCTTTGAGCTTTGACGACCTCGACACAAATTACGTTCAACCAATAAACTGCACTGAACTCAGGGGATTAGCTTTTCCTCTACAGCTTAAGTCGTTATCAGTTGGCAGTCTGAACCGTCTGAAATCGTCCCGACATGTTAAAATAAAGGTACAGTCATGACTTCATAATCGACCCTTAACAATCCAGAACCTGCTATCCGACAGGTTTTTAGGAAAAACCAACAGAACCCATAAAAACAGTCTTAACATAGCGACAGCCTTGGATTGTGACTCCGACATGACATTTAATGTCACCAATCAGGATGACGGCGTATTATCTGACTGAACAATCCCACAGATTGGCTACGTCCACACTGCAGGACTTGATGCTCAATGAGGATTTCTTTGTGACTTCCTTCACGTTTCCAGTTCAATGCGACTTGTATGTGATCTGCTGTGTGAACTTCATACGACCCAAAAGTGTCCCGCATGCGCAGAAGAGGTTTGTGGAAGTAAAACATGGATGGTAACGGTGGAGCGTATCTGCCACTCCCCCGCCGCCACCGATGGAGGAAACAGAAGTGTGAGCGCTAACTAAACTAGCATCAGCAGCCAAGTACTGCCTGTACGTTCCGGGTGGAATTTGCAGGAACGTGCACAAGCACACCGGTCAATTAGGCGTGAAATCCAGAGATGCGTAGTGTTCTATCAACTATAAACAATAAATATTAACAACAAACCCTTCCAGCATCAAGCCCTCCTTGTATCTTGACAATCCGACAGCCTCGCTATCCGACATAAAAGAAGGTTTTACATTTAGTGTCGGATTATCGAGTCACGACTGTAATTGGACATCCTGAACTCAAGGTGAAGAAAAATGTAGTTATCAAGCCAATTCCATGAAGCTGCCTCAACTTGAATTTAGTTTTCAATCAACTGAGGCAGACATTCGATCAAAGACAATGTCAAGTTGATGCAAAGACCAATGCAACATTTTCTAAGGAGAGGAAGCTTCGGTCCCTGTTTTTGTTGCAGAAATGCTTCATGCAACACAAAACCAATAAAACTGATAAAAGCCTCTTTCAGGGCTGCGGGGAAGTTTCCATCCACTGCTGGTACTGCAGCTAATAGAACACAGACCAGCACCGATCAGTCTGCTGGTATTTATCACAGAGATATTTAATGAGTAACATTTTTATTTCAGCCTAATTTGGTCAGAAACAATCATGTATTGTTCATTATGGGACAGCGTTGGACCTAAATGTCAGAAATAAGCAGCTTGAGCCTCACTGAGCGTTAGAAATTAAGATAACACTTTGACTTTGAGTCATTTTCAGGAACTGCAGTGTTTTTCTTTTAATGCAATGGGAGCCTGAAGACTCCTTTGGTAGCTGGTGGAGACCAAAGCAGAGCTAAAAGAAGACAAACAGATGATTTACTTAAGCTGCACAGTGTATTTTTCAGAAGCATTCAGTGTTCTGCAGAGTTCAGCTGCATGATGAAACTTTATCTTGAGAAACGATCCACACAGACACGCTGCAGCATGTAAATCCTAAACGGCAGCCCTGGTGATTTGCTAATTGCGCTGTGAGAAGCTGCGTTTTGAAACCGATCAATCCATTCGGCTCAAACATACCAAACTGCAATTAAACCACAAAAAAAACCCTCAGCGCCATCAGCGCCGCGGTCACGCTGAGGCGAGGCCGAACAGCTCCGCTCTGTTCCCCGTGAAATCACAACATCATGCAAAGCAAACGTAGCGTGACTGTTTCAGGAGACATGAGAATCCATCCGCACTCAAAGCTGACATTTCCGGTTATTCCTCTGCGGCTGCAGCTCGTGTCTCGACTGGAGCCGCGATCCCAGAACCCTCTTTAAGTTCTGTTATTGTTGCATTTCGGGATGAAGATTTAAGATCCTCCTGATGGCATCACTTCCAGCTCCTGCAGTGACACACGGCTCTACTTTGCCACGGCTTTCTTTGGCTGTATTTCACATTTAAAGCCACACTTTAGAGTGTTTACACATCGGCTGGGGATATTTTTGAGGGGATATTACAGCCAAACTCTGCAGAAAATCAGGTTTATGACACTCCTCTGACACGCTGCGGTGGATCGTGTTGCTCTCGGTAACTCACTCCTGCTCTAATTTAATGAGTTTTTTGGAGAAGAGATGATATCCGCACCTCTGATTCAATTTAAAAAGAAATCCCACGTTATGAGCAGAAGTGTTGCACAATAGGATAAGTTAAAGCTCTTAACTCCTTTTTTTCATCCGCATATCATTAACTTCCTATAACTCCAGTTATTTCTGGGGAACAGACGAGCGCCTTCCTGAGGGACGCTACATGTTCCTGCTCTGTGCTCGACACATGCAGTGTTGCACAATGTGTAAGAGCAATTTGGGGTCAGAATAAAACCTGGCTTGTTCTGTGGAAACGTCTCCGGAGGGGGGAGAGGCCTGCTCTGCTGCTGCCGCTCTCCCTTTCCTTCTTTCACCACATGTTTGTTGGACGTAAGTGAGCCGATTCCTGCCAAGACCCAGCTGGAGACACTTTTCTCATGGTCGCACAACTTCAGGGAAAAAGAAACTAAAAGTAAGCGGCTGAATCGAGGCACCGGAGGATCGCGACAGCGTCCGGCGTGTTCATTTCAACATGAAGGTTTTATTTAAAATGCAGCAAAAAAAATTAAGTCTTTAAAACACACAAAACAACTGTGGAGACATGAATGCAGTGCAAAAGGTGCTGTTTTTATCCACACAAATCTGGTGTTTACACGAGCTCTACGATAAAACAAAAGACATTCAGTACCGCTGAAAACTTGCATAAGAGTTCAGAGCAACATGAGTTCACGTTCAGTTCGGTTCATGTCAAAGGGCCCCCGGCAGGTGAAGGGGCCCCGAGGAACCTGCTCGCTTACCATTTTGGCATTTTAAAATTCCCTCAGAAGAGCCTGACAGAAAAACCTCAGAGGATGACTTCACGTGTTTCACATTTTCGGGTCATTTCGTTGGGCCCCTGGAGGCTGAGGGGCCGAAGAACTGCTCAGTTATACTCACATTTTAGGTTCGTGTTGAAAAGAGTCTGACGGCAGAAATCTGGGATGTTTGGGGAATTTATAGCAGAATCTAGAAACTAAACAGATTTCACATTTTCAGTCCATTTCAATGGGCCCGGACTCATAAGGGACCCTTGATATCTAATTGTTCAGATATTTCATTAGTTTGGGGCCTCAGAAGAGTTTAACTTTAGATACTTAAATCAGAGCCGAGAACCTCAAAACATTTCACATCTTCAGTCCATTTAAATGACGCCCCGGCATGTAGGGGGCCCCTGGTATCTACAGAGTTATTCATCCATTGTTTTGGGGCGTCAGGAAACTTTGACAGCAACAATCTGGGCTGCAAGGTGGATCGGTGATCATCAATGTCGCCTCGCAGCTAGAAGGTCGCCGGAATCTTTCTGCGTGGAGTCTCCATGTTCTCCCCGTGCAGCGTGGGTTCTCTCCGGGTTCTCCGGCTTCCTCCCTCAGTCCAGAAACATGCTGAGGTTAATTGGTGATTGTAAATTGTCCGTAGGTGTGAATGTGAGTGTGCTTGGTTGTCTGTCTCTAAGTGTAGCCCTGTGATAGACTGGTTACCTGTCCAGGTGAACCTGCCTTCACCCTGAGTCAGCTGGGATAGGCTCCAGCCCCCCATGACCCTGATGAGGATTAAGGTGTAGAGATGATGGATGGATGGAGTTCATTTCAATGGGCGTCTATCACATAAGGGGCCTCGGTATCTATTTATTTCGCCTTGTAATTTTTCCATATGGGACCTCAGAAGAACTTGAAAGCAAAAGGTTTTGAGATGCAACTTTGGATATTTATACTAGAACAAATGGGTTTTATTGGGTGTTTGTTTTATTTAAGCATTTAAGCTTCAGTTTGAGGCCTTTAGAAGCAAAAATCAGAGACTGTGTCTTTAAATGTTTCAATTACGACCCAAAACCCAGAGAGAGTTTAAAGTTTCTGCTGGTTCTGTGTCTCCTTCATCCACATTGAGGCGTTTGTGTTGTTCTGAGGCGTCTGCGTAGTTTCAAACTAAAAGTCTTGGGTTGTGTTTTTGGATATTTATGCTGGAACCTAAAAAGATTTCATACTTTCGGTTCATGTCAGTGTCCCCTGGAGGCCGAGGCCTTTGTGCAGCTACTTTGGTTTGTTTTCTTTAGATTTATAAAATCAGAAGTCTGATGGTGAAAACAGAGACTGGATCTTTAAATATTTAAATTAGGACATAATTTAAGGAGAGGTCACGTTTTGAGTTCATGTAATGCGTCCTCTGACAGGTAAGGGCCCAGATATTTTGTTGTTGTTTGTTTTATTTAAGAGGCGCTTGGTTTGCAGTCTGCCTCCTTAAATATTTAAATCAGGACCGGTTTCGGTTTGTTCGGGGCCCCCTGGTGGCCGAGGGGCCCTTCGCAGCCACTTAGCTTCGCTCACACCTCGGGCGGTCTCGGCTCATTTGTTTGTTCTGCCCTTGATATTTTTCTCTTTTCATCTTTTGTTTCATGTGCTGCCTTCGTTTAGCACTTCAAAGGGAATCGCATCACTCGTGCGCAGTTCGGTTTCTTCTCACAGAAATGAAACGCCGAGCCGCAGGGACGCCGGGGGGGCGGCAGCAGACCGAGGCTCACACCAGGCCGGCGAACGGAGACTGGGCCACCAGCATGTCCAGCAGGTTCTGCCTGAACCGCGAAGGCGCCTCGCAGTTCGACTGGTCAGTTAACGTCAGCGACACATCGGACAGGTCCACGGAGTTCCGCGAGGAACTGAAGAACGCCGGCGTGACGGCGGGACACGAGCGCAGCATCCAGCGGCGGTGACCCCTGAGCGGGCCGTGCAGCGGGTACAGGGCCGGCTGGGACAGCTCCTTGATGGAGTCCACGTACTCCTCCATGGTTTGGGAGGAACCGTCCGGATCGCCGTCCTCCACGTCGCTCTCCTGCATCTCGCTGATGGTCGGCAGCCTGACCACACTGGAGAGGAGGCATCTGGGCTTCATCCTGCTGCACAAAAAAATAAAACACAATCTGCTGCTTCAGTTCCATCACCTGAACGTTCAAGGTGAAAAAAACACATTTCTATTCAGTCAGATTTCATAATCAGAAAAAATGAGCAGCAGCTTGAATATTTAGCTCATTATTGTTCCCTGAAGCCTTTGACCTCTGAGCAGTTTGTTTCCTCGCTGTGGGCTCATTGTTGAACTAAAGTCCTGCAGCTCCGTCAATGAACTCTGAAATGTCTCCTGTGGAGGACGACGCGGTCAGAATGTAAAACGTTAAAGGAAACATGAAAGCTGGAGTCCTTCGATGATTTAGTTTTGCAAAAAATGGAGGAAATAATCTTGAATCAACATGTTACCAACAATGGGAATAATGGATTCTCTAGACTATAGATACATAACTAATGACCTTTTTAATTAGTTTCTGTGCCTGAACACTGCCTGCAGTTCAGCCAAAAAGCCAAAAAATAATTTGCCACATGACTGTTGGTTGTAGCCGAGTTACTAAAGTTTCTTAGTTGTGCTGATTTTTTTTATTTCTACAGAATCTGTTCAGAGCAAATGTTGATTTAACAGCAAATTATCAAATGAGACCTTTAGGATGAAGTGATTTTGATTAAAAATATCACAATTTTAAGCTTCAATAGGGTCTGATGGAACCACACATCACACATATTAAAGTCCAGCTCTGTTGAATGATGTCATTTTGGTGATTTTACTTTAAAACATAACTCGTTGACAACTTGCTCCTCTGCAAAATTTAATTATTTATTTAATTTAAACTGGGATCAACAAGATTTTCTGACGTGCCTCCATACTGTAGATATTTTTCTGCTCCATTTTTATTTTATTTTTGCAGTTTTTTGTATATTTAATATTTCCTGCTTCAGCACATAAGAGCAGATCTGATCTTTCTGCACCAGAAATATTGCACACTTTTCGTTTTTATCTGAAGGTCTTTTAATTCTTTTAATTTGAACCATTTAACAACCTTTACGCTGCACATAGGAAAATGTTTCACCGTGCTGAATGCATCCTCCTCCTACTGATCCTTTATGTTTTAACCTCTGAACCTCAAAAGCTTTTGTCAGATTATAAAGAAAAAGATCCTCAATATTACACCATTTACCAAGCGGGAACTGTAAAAACAGAAATAATTCGCTGAATCTAAGCTTAAAACCGCAATATTTCACCAACATCACTTTGTTTCGTTTGAAAACTCGCCAAACAAAACGCTGCCAGATTCCGGTGAAAAACTAGAAATTCTGCAAACCACAGCACGGCCGGGAAACGGCGACTGAGTCAGCCGTGATTTATAACCGGGTGACGAATAATCAGAGACTTAGGGTCTGAAAATATTACACAAGCAGAGAAGAGTGGAGAAATGATGTTGTTAGCACCTTGTTAAACCGTTGGACATAATGACTACATGGCTGTTTTTTTTTTTTGTTGTTTTTTTTTTGTGACAGAAATCATCCGAGGCTTTTCTTTCTTTTGCACAGACGACATTTCTGAGTTCTTTCTACTTCTAGTCATGGTTTCCATAGACTTCATATCGCAGTGAAAAATGAGGCACAGTGAAGAAAAACTGGGTCAGTTTTCAGAGAGGAAACGTATTCTGACCCAAAAGTGTGCAACTAAAACATAAGATCATTTGATAACCTTAAAAAAACATAATTAGCAGAGTTTTGGGGGGTTTTATTTGGAATCAAAGATGTTAAAATTGTACTTATTGGGAATTTTCTCTCCAGAAATTATTTGTTTCTGCAGCGGCTGAGGATTTTTGAAAAGCAGCAGCAGCTCATTATGTAAAAAGCTTGAATGCAAACAGGCATAGGAGATCAAAAATGGTTAAAAATCGAGCTAAAAATCAACACGATTTGATGCATTCGTTCATTTTTACATCCGTTTACTTTCAATGGAGACACGTAACGAGAAGCAGCAGCAACAATCTGATGCTCAATCCATGAATTTGAAATAAATAAATAAATGTGAATCAACAGTAATCTATAATCTATGACATAATTTATTTGATGTCTCCAACTCTGCAGTCAAAAGCACTCCACAGAACACTCTCTATTGTTTCTGTTGTACTTTGTGCAAAGTGCTGTTTACAGGAGGAGGATTTTCTGCCATAAACTCAAATTAAAATCACTATTTTTTTTTTTTTTTTTCCCATCTGGAACCGGTGCCAGATTATGTAAGTAAATTTCCCAGAAACAGCCTGATAAATATTTGGACATTACACAACCCGAGCTATTGTTCTGCTGCTCAACGGTGTCGCACGGTACCGTGTGTGTGGAGGTCGCACAACGAGCACAGAACCGACACCTGGACCAGAACAGAATCGTAAGAAACTTCTGCACCAGGATGCAATTTATAAAACAACCCACCTGCGATCAGATGGAGGGATTTGGTGAAACTGCACAAATGATCTGTGACGAGAGGCTTCCCGACTGTGTGCAGCTTTAGTTCCAGTTTCAGAATGAGTCTGAGGAACATGCAAAAAAAAAGCCAGATGCAGATCAGCGAAGGAGATTTGAGAAGAGTTCTGGGCCTAAAAAGCATCTTGGCTTTAAGAAAAATCCCTAAAATCACATCATTTATCAGGAGTAGGAACTATAAGGAACTGTCAGATGTTAGACTTTCTATTAATTCTGTTTGACGTCAGGAAATGTGACCAAATCCAAGCTTTAAATTGTGATACTTCATTTAAAAATGAGCCAAAAATAAACCATTGAAACCTTCTGCACTCATCGGCACAACTCAGAAACCTTTAGTAGTAACTCGGTTATGATCGACAGTTCTGGGCTGAACTGCAGGAAGTGTTTAGACATCGGGAAAGAAAATTTAAAAATGAAATCGTAAAATATCTTGAGCATGTAGAACTGCCATTTTCTGTTCCCCCGGTGCCGATTACAGCTGTGGACACTTGCAGAAATGTTGCACATGTGGAGTTTAATTAATATTTTTCTGGTTTCTTTCTCCTCCTTCATGTTTGTTCTGTTTAAACAGAGCTGCAGGAGTTTATATTGCAGTGAAAAATTAACCCACAGTGAAGAAAAATGCGAGAAAACAGCTCGACACTGAGGTTAACAAACAGAAAACTGAGCCGTGCACTCGAGTGTGAATTCTTGTTTGTGACTTTTGTGTATTTATTCACCACGATGTGCAGAAGCTGTAGGTGTGATGAGCTCCAGCCTACACCTTCTCAGTGAGTTGCGTAAGCTCGCTTTGTTGTGTTTTTGATTTGTCAGCGTTGGAGATGATCTGTTTACATGTTGAATGTGGTTAAAATGTGATCCTATAGGTGCAGGAAAACAAAACACCAACACATTACAACAACAGAAACACGCCGTCACTCACGTGTGCCGGTGAGGTTTCCTCCTTCTCCTCTCTGAAGCGCTGCCTTCTTCTGCCGTCCTCTTCTGTTGCGCCTTCACGCGGGATGCCAGCGGTCTGTGGGCGTCCGCTGAGCTCCGCTAAGGCTCTCAGCATGTACAGAACACGCTGCGACGACGACATGGAGGTGTGATTCTGTAAGCGCTTGTCAGAGGATAAGCCGGGCCAGAGGAGCTTTTAGAATGCATTATCCAGCTCGGCCAAGAAGAGCCAATTATAGCCGCCGAGAGAAAGTGGAAGTGGGTTTGGATGTACTGTACCGAGGAGGGAGGCGAGGTGGTCGGGGGGGTGATCAGCGAGCGGGTTATCGACGGGGCAACGCCATTATCTCACAGTTTACAGCTATCGATCGGCGTGTGTCAGGCTGTGAATTTCTAACTATCCTGGATCGTTGAATTAGGCCTCCGTCATCAGGTGACTTCACATCCAGGGCAGAGTGAGCGCATGTTGGGCTCCGGGAGGGGAGTTAAATAAGCGAGCAGCTGGATTAAACCGTTTGGTTTTCATGTTCACACCAACTGATTATCAATTAGGCGACGCTGCTGCTGATCAGCGTGAGAATCTCTGCCGGCTTCATGTTCGCAAATTGGATTCCCAGCAATTTATTGTTGCTAAAAGTGACGAAAACATTCAGTTTGTAGATGAAAGTGTGCGTCAGAAGAGAGTCAAGAAGCCCAACATGGTGCTAAAAAAAACAACAAAACCACACATGAAGGGCAGAAAAACACCATTTTAGCAAAACTGATCATTTATAGCGCCAACACATTGACAACATGCACACACTGGATGCTCAAAGTTTGATTTTAACTGCAGCATTTATACATAAAAACAGTCAGATGGATGTACAGATGGATAGATTAAATAAAGACGAAGCCGTTTTCAGTGTGTGGAGCAAAACTAAAAAATAAATTCCAGTCAAATGTTTCACTGCGGTCGATAGTTTTCGCTAATTTAAGTAAAGAGCAGCAGGAAAGAAAAGAGGTTTAGCGTGAATGTAACCGCTTCAGCCCATTTATCAGGAGTTTAATATTCACACAACAATGAAAAATACATACAGAAAAAATAAATAAAGCAATGATCTTACCTTGATTCAGTAAAGACAGCGAGAAAACCCGAAGGATGACGAAGGACGACCAAGTTTTGGACGCCATTGTGTTGAAAAGATCAATTAAATGAAATTAAATGAGCAGAACGGGTGTGAACTGATCCAGGGAGGGAGGACGTTCTGAATCCGTCTAACCTTCTGGTTTTGTTTCCATCCGATGCATTTAAGGAAAATAAAATAAAGCTGTTTTCTCGGTACATATTTCTATTATTTATCACCTGCTAAGAACCGAAGGACGCCACACACACACACCACACACACCACACACACACACCACACACACCACACACCACACACACACACACACACACACACACACACACCACACACACACACACCACACTCACACCACACACACCCGAACAGCAGCGACTTGTCACTCACAACACAGCCTCCAGCTAAAACATAACCTGCTTTATTTTCCTATTTCCCTTTAAATGGGACCATAATTCACCGAATAAAACTGTGCATGTTCTACATACATCCTCCCGTCCACTGCTCGTGCTGCACATCATCACATTAATGCCGGCTTTTATGGTTTTTACTGCACACCATCAATCCCTACCTGCACACTGAGATGATCTATTTTACGTTGTATGCACAGCTATTAAATTCATATACTTATTGTGTTTACACTGTTTATTGCACTTTGCTGCTGCTCTGGTTAGACGATAAACTGCATTTTGTTGTCTTAGTATTTGTCATGATAATAAAAATGAATCTGATCTAAAATAACATCGTTATATATCGAAGGAGACTTGAAATTAGCAATTAAAACCATAAACTCATTAGTTAAATGTCCACTAAGGTGATAAAACAAGCGAGAAGTTGACTTCTTTTCTCACCTACATTAATGCTATGTGCAGCCGGAGGAGTCGCCCCCTGCTGGCTGTCACACAGAATGCAGGTTTCAGGCTTCGCTTTTCAGACTAGTTAGCTAGAAATGCTATAAACTGGCTGTAAACACAGCTAAAAAAGAAAATAAGCGATGAATAAAAGGCTCACTGTGCTTTAACCAGATGTGCAAAACCCGAGACAATCAAAAAATCCATGTTCACAATAAATAATCAGTTGTTAACAATAAATGAAATACAGCGGACACTTTTACATACGCAGATACTAACGTTACTCTAATTATTGAAACACCAGCAGCAGCAGAGCCAAAGTGTTTTCCAGCAGAGAAAAAAAACAGAATTAAACTAACAAGTAAATAAATACTGAGATCAAGACCCTTCAGCGTTATTTATGGGGGGAATTCAGCTGAGTAATTTAAATATTAAGAAATTAAACCCTATAACGCTTAATATAAAATACAACTTTACCTGATTATGCTCAATATTAACACTAGTTATGGTTCCGCACAACTAGTGGAACAACCAGGTACTACAGCGAACATTTGCCGTTAATCATAAACCAATTATTCATTAACTTCTGCTGCTTTTTATGGGGTTTTCGTGTTTAGAGTTACCATAAAAACACTAAACACGTTTTTGGAAAGTTCAGGTTCAGGTTCACTGAACCGCTGAGTCGGTTTGTTGGTTTGTTGTCCGTCTACAGCTCGGCCACCGACGTCTGTTTAGACTGCCAACCGCTGGAGAACATGCCGGACCAGTTGGTCGGCCGTTACAGTAAAAAGTTAGTCAGCAGTTAGTCGGCAGATAAGAAATCTCCTGTTCTTGTGAAACCCATCATTTCAGATAATCGATGACTAACTGCTTCGCAAGAACGATCTCAAATGATCTATTCAGTGGATGAGTTTTGTTTTTTGTAAATGGAAAAAAAATAAAGATCAGTTGATAAAAATGAAACAGTCACAGCAGGTTTGAAAACGAATAAATATAAGTTACAGAAAATAAACAAACTAATATGATCAGGAAATAGAAAATGTTCCTGTTTGAATTATTCTTGTTCTGCGCTTCAGATAAAAAAAACCAACCGGACGTCTCTTCTTGGTTCGTAACGACGTTTCACCTTCATCCAAGTTTTTCAGAGCCGAAGAAGATGAAGGTGAGAATCCACACAGACTTACTGTTTAAATACCAGGGTTTGAAAATGTAATTAGATCACATTAAACTTAATGCAGCTTAATTTAATTAAGCAAAAAAGAAAATATAAATTAAATAAAATGACGTGTAATTGAATTTAGTGAAGCAAAAACATAAAAATTAATTTAATTTAATTTAATTTAATTTAATTTAATTCTGACAGAACATTACCATATAATGAGCTAAAACTTCTTAGTCATCCAGGAATTAAATATTTAAAGAAAAATAATGCAGAGATCTACGAGTCCAGTACAAACAGCTCTGAATTAAAGGTCTGAATAGTTTTGGAAATTTCAGCTTTAAAAGATTATAAACAGGTGTTTTACAGTTTGGAGGTTTAGAGGATGATCAATGGAGGGAAATGATCTTTTCTTTTTTATCTTTATTTAAAATTAAATACACAATAAAGTGTAAAGAAATTAGGAATCAATACTGTTTCAATAAAAAAATCTTAAATATTAAATCCAGGAGTTCATTTTTCAGTTTTTATTTAAATTATTATTTTACGTTTATCCCGTAGAAGACTCAGCCACGTTTATTCCAGCGTTATGCATTAAATTGGATTTCTTGGAAAGAGCTTCGTCAACCCGCTGAGGAACCATCCATGATGTCCGATCTCTGTGTCCGGCCGGCGCTTTGTCACAACTGCAGCAATCATCTGAATTTCAGGAAACATGAGTCACTTCCTTCTGTGACGGAGCACCATCTAGGAACTGACATCCAGACTGTAAATACCACCATGATGACCCAACGACATTCCTCACATTGTTCCAGAGAAAAAAAACAACTCAGAGTTTTCAGTGGAAGTTTCAGTATGCGTCTGCTGAAGACATTTCACAGTGCGACTCAAGCACCTGGAGCTTCGCCACTTTCACCATTTGCAGCACAAACGGTCGAATGCAAAATGTAAAACAGCAGCTCAGACATTAGTGATATGTTAATACGGCAATTCATCCTCATTAAAACGAGATTTTAATGAAAATAAATGGAAGGAATTTGCATGAACGCTGCTCCTCGCGTCTGGAGCGGCGCTAAGACGGTTACCTCAGACGGTCTGAGCTCCGCCGAGAGTCGACCTCGGGGACGCTCGGCCAAATATAGAGAGGTGAGCGCTAAGCTCGCATGCTAATGTGCTATTTGAGGCACATTTCTTTGTCAACACAGGCCGACAGAAAGCCCCAGATTAAGGCCGCGGCTGGAAATAGACGCTGCCGCGATTAAGAATAGCCGGCCGGGCTCAGGTGCTGTCTGCAAACGGAAACTGGAGGAGGGCTGAGCTAATTACAGCAGCTCACCTGGGCGGGTCGTTAGTTAGTTAGTTAACCCTTACAGACTGTTTTAAATCTAATTTGACAGCAGTGAAAACACCCTAACCGTCTTTCTTTTTGCCTGAACTTTTCCTAAAATGACACCAAAATACACTAAAATTAAAATATTCTACCAACTTAATGTTATACTTTATTACAGGTGCTACAGGTTTTTGTCCACCGACGCTGTTTGGGGTCAAATCTGATCCACTGAGACGGACTTTAGATGCACCAGTGTGGGTCAGATCAAGGAACATGGTGGTTTTAGGGAATCTTGAAGCTGTGAAACTGTCCAGGTTGTGGTTTAGGTGTGTTTTTATTTACATGTATTAATGTGACATCAGCTATTCAGACATTCTACACAGAGCTGTGGTTTAGAATGTGATATAGACACTTAAGAATTATAACATGAACAAAGGTCCAGAAGGTACATTTTGCTATTAAAGATTACATTTTTTGTCTCATTAGCACAAAAACTGAGCGGAAATACCAACCACGGATATTATTTCTGATTATTTTAGCTCAAAAGTTTCCTTACAGTTAGGAGAAAACACAGAATTTAAGAAATACAGTGCAAGAAAGTGCTTCCTTCTACTTTTATTTTCACTATATTTGCCAGATAAGTTACTTTGCAGATGTAGTTTAACAATGCAGAATATAATGAACTAATAAATGATGTTATATTATAGATTACCAGGTCACGAGGCAAAAATAAAGCAGTTTAACAGCTGCAATATGAAAGTGACAAACACATTAATGCACCAAATATTATAATTTAATAACAGAAAACACATTATTCCAAAATATGCAACTCTGCTGAGGAAAATGCAGCTTGTGTGGATGCTACCGACCGAACTACATGATTAATAAAAGCTACCGAAAGGCTGTTTAATCCAGGAAGCAGCGCTGTTAGCTGCACCAGGTGATGCAATCTGAATGCATGTGACTGTATACCTGATTGTAACTGGATCATGTGACAATAACAAAGCACACATGTGGCTGGAGAGTAAAATCTCTCACCAAGCTCGACTTGTTCATGCATCGAGGCAAAACCTGGCATTAGTTAGCTCAAATTTGAAAACCTTTCTGTCTGTTTGGGTTTTAAGGTCATCTCATTTGAAAATCGTATAAATTAATGGATTGCTTTCCTGCTATTTAAAACCTTTTATGTGTTTTTTTCATCCCCAAGAAGCCTCTGAGCATCACATTGTTTCCTCACCGTGGGCTCATCTTTCCCTGCAACATAAAAGTCCTGCACCTCTGTGGAAACAGCAGCAGCAGCGATGACTAAAGATGCAAAAATGTGCAACACAAAACGGTTGGCAAGCTGGAAATCAGAACAAAGAGAACAAAAGTGGAGTTTCATCATTTTTCCAAGTGTCCACAGATGTTACCCACACTGGGAGGAAACCAGTGGCGGTTTAACATCCTATAAATGTGTTTTTCACTCTCATCTCCTCTGTTCCTGTGAAAACACTGCCTGCAGTTCAGCCGAGAAACCATCTGAACTTCTGAATTCTCTGGATTTCTACCGAATCCGGAGCAAAAAAGTTTATCTGAGGCGATTGTTTTAAAAAAAGAGACATGAAATATTCTAATTTTAACTTTAAATGTGATTTTTTTAGATGAAACATCACACCAAGAATTCAAGAACTCTCATATCTGAAAATCCAATGATGAAGGATGTTTCTGGCTCTGATAAGCAGCGTTTTGTTTTTACAGAAAACATCCTTTTCTGATCCACTGGTAGGTTTTGGAAGTCAGAAAAGTTAAAATCTCATTTCAAAACATCCCTTCAGACACAAACTAAAGACATTTTGCGGTCTGGCCGGCGTAGCTGTTCAAATAAAGAGGCCCAGTCTGCTCACAGCCAGAACAGTTTGGCCACAAAACGACCCAAACTGGACGGAAAAGAAGATAAATATCTGCTCGTGTACAGAGTCAGCGCCAGTCCAGATCCGACGGCCGGGTTCTGGGCGCCGATACTGAACCGGGTCTTTGTTGGTCACCACACAGGATCCAGAGCGTGCACACACTCAGCATCAATCAAAACTAATCAGCCGACTACCCGAAATAAAACCCACGATTCTCCTCCAGAGGCAGAACGATTCAACTGCTGCTGAGCAACTTAAGGGCTTCAAACATCTCCAGACAAAGCACAAGGTGGAAAAACACAAGTCGGATGCAAATAGGCGAATAAAGGCGACCACTGTTGCCTTGTTTGTGACGCATGGTGCACTGCAGCGCTGCTAAAGGTCACGCAGACCAACTGAAGCGTCCATAACACACACACCTGCCTGTGTTAGTGCTCGGAGCTCCGGAGAGGGAAGAAGATGTACTTTACTACCTGAAGGAAGAAAGAAAACAGGGACAGAGGAAGGTGGTAAAGAAGAGCAAGATGGAGAGTTTGACTTTCAAACTATATAAAGTGTATATTCTTATTGGAATATAATATTAAAAGAGAGCTCCAAGCTGCAGTGGCTGTGCAGTGCCCCCAGCTGGCCACGAGGCGCTACTGCACACCAGCAGCTGACCTCCATTTTCAGAGGACTTCCTGCAGAGTTTGGTTTGAAAGATGGACGAGAAACCGAATCACACAAACAAACACCATCAAATAAACAGCAAAATGCACAAACATAAGAAACCGTATGGCAGGCAGTCAGTCATCTAGAAAGAGTCACAAATAGCTTTGAATTATCTGAACCCAAAGCTGTTTCTCACTGTGATATAAAGTCCTGCACCTCTATGGAAGAGAGAAATGTCTTCTGTGCAGTTAGAATAAAGTCCATCCATCATCTACACACCTTAATCCTCACTAGGGTCATGGGGGGCTGGAGTCTATCCCAGCTGACTCAGGGTGAAGGCAGGTTCACCTGGACAGGTAACCAGTCTACCACAGGGCTACACTTAGAGACAGACAACCAAGCACACTCACATTCACACCTACAGACAATTTACAATCACCAATTAACCTCAGCATGTTTCTGGACTGTGGGAGGAAGCCGGAGAACCCGGAGAGAACCCACGCTGCACGGGGAGAACATGGAGACTCCACGCAGGAAGATCCCGGGTGTCCTCACCGGGACACAAACCGGCGACCATCAAGCTGCGAGGCAACGATGCTAACCACCGCATCATGTCAATCATCACGTACAGCATTTTTCTGAGCATTATTAACACTGTAAAAAAAAAAAGAACCACCAAGGCTCTACTTACTATTACTAGTTGTTTTTTTTCTTTTGCTGCAGCTCAGAAGTCCCTGAATTTCTGTCACTTGACTGAAAAATGGCTTCACGTTCGCATCAAGAAGCACAGAATCTTTCCCTTTGTACAGAATCTGGATGAAGCAAACTGTTTACTTTTGGTAATTGTTTTTAAACGAGACATGCAGAATGAAGCGATTATTCTTTGGGACTGAACGTCTCACACACGGTTAGTCCAAGGTGAAAATCAGACAGTTCTCTTTAGTTTTACAGTTTCTAGCTGATAAATGGCGTCATGTTTTTTTTTTAAGACAACATGCCTTTGAAACCTGCCGGCGGGTGTTAGAGTTTAAAATGTTAATTAACTAAACAAAGGTGCAGCTATTGAGTCATGTGTTGCAGCAAAACTCCCGTGAAGTTTCACAACTAACACAGACGACTTCAGTTAGTGTGGAGCCGACTCGTAGTAAACCTTCAACATGAAATAAGTCAGACGTAGTAGATTAATCCTGAACTTGTCTCCCTCTGAAGGTAACACCAGAGCTCGTCCAACCAGGGGAACATGAGGACACCACAGCTCGTTCTGTTGCACAATGTGTTTGTTTGTTGTGTGCATGATGTTAAAAATGCAGCTTGTTGGGAGAAAAAAACAAAACTAAATGCCAACAACAAGCAGAAAGCAGCCAACAGCAACGTCTCACTGAAGCAAAAGATCTGCCCAGTGAAGGTACAATAAGCAGGACAGCCTCCTCTAAACACTCCTGAGGGTGTATTGATAGAAAGTCAGTTTAACATCCTCAACCAGCAGCGTTTGCCGTGATTTTCCAAACCCAGTCTCCTTCCCTTCCATCCTTTAAACACACATTTCAGCACAATGAAGAGGTGGATGGATGTTTTCACACCACAAAGGCCTTCAAACCTGCATTCAATGAGCTCACCGTGACACGACAGGCCTGTGGGCATATCCAGTGACAGCAGCCTTCACAGACTGATTCAACACCTGAGAGAGTTACACAAGCACACCATGACTGAAGCATTGAGGACGTTGTGCAGCAGCAGCAGCAGCAGCAGGAAGGAGATCACAATCTGACATTGCACAACTCAAATCATTTCCAAACAAACATCCATTCACGTTCACTCATGTGATCATCAAGATTGCATTAAAACACTGATGAGGCAATCCAACTCAGCAGAACCAGGCTGAACCGGAGCCTCGTGGCGCAGGACAAGGCCCGTAAAAACACATGAAAGTCCATCAAACTCACCAAAGCTGCTCCTCATTCTGACTCCATTCTTCTTTCTTTCCTTGTGGAGAGTCCAGTGGCGCAGCTGCAGATAAAAAGGTCCATCTCTCGGCTGAAGAAGTCCACTGAGGCCTCAGATAAAACCGCCAAACTTGCGTAAGAAAATGCGTAAAGTTGACGCATCCAAAGCGAGCAGAGTCTGTGTTTCATGGCGCACATCACAGTTCAGTTTGAAGCTTTGAGGTTCCAAGAAGGCCGCAGTTTCTTTTCAAATGTGTCTTTAACTTCTCGTGCTCTTTAAACCGCTTCTGGACTCGGATGTTGTCCGAACTGTCAGCGTGGCGTCTCTGAACGCCCACCTGCGTCTCACCTCTCCATCAGCTTTACGCACCTGTTTCACCTCATCAGCCTGAGCGCGCTTCCTCCCAAACCTGCAGCTCATCCTTCACACACACCTGGACGCGCTGCGTAAAGTCATCCAGATGTGCACAGTCCTCCGCGCGCTCATCATGGCGCTGCAAACAGGTCCTTCAGGGCATCTCTGGTTTCAAACACGGTGCTGACCATTTTGGTGCCACGCTGCTTGCAGGTATCGCGCCTGCGCATTGGGAATCCGGGAAAAAACGCGGCTTGGTCATTCAAACGTTAGGCTGCACCCGTTTTTAATTAGCGTTGCGTGAATCAATCTTCCTGCTCTTTTGCAAATCACATTTTTAATGTTGTTCCAAAGTCTATCAGCAGAGTAACTTCAGTATGTCTAATGAAGCTGTGCAAAGTCTGACCTTTATTCTATGAATATTTTTAAAGTTACAGACCCTTGAAGTGCAGAGAGGTGGATCCAAATCTGTCTTTTTTTTTCAATTTCTGAGTCTCATAACTTCATGATGGAAAACAGCAGAGATCTGTTCAAACTGTTCGTTCACTCCAAGAGTCTGAAGCCAGAATTCCATTTTTCTTCAGCACTATTTTTTCTCTCAGCAACCTTGAGCATCAGGATGTATTATGGCTTCAGCAACAAACCTGCTGCAGCTGAATGTGCGTGTGTGTGCGTGTGTGTGTGTGTGTGTGTGACACAGAGTCAGACAGCAGAACGAGTATAAAAGAGTGACGCAGCTCATTAGGACGACACGTTAACCAGCAGTGACCTCCAAGCTGCTAAATACTGATTTTATAACCACATCGTCTGACATGAGCTGGAAACAACAGCTGTCCTGGCAATCCGGTGATAGTTCCATCTATAACCATCACTCAGAGGAAGTTAGAAGAATTTAAAAGTCTAACACTGATTCACATCAGCTGCTGTGTGGTCAGCTTCTTCTTCCTGAAGGTACAGTACAGTACGGCTTGTTTATTTATTTATTTGCCTTTATTGAACCAGGAAGTCCCACTGAGATGAAAAATCTCTGGCCGAGGCAGCAGCCGAACAAAATCAAAAACGATATAAAACAGACACATGATTCACAAACAAACAGGGACACACGATATATCCGCGACCACATCGGTATCGGCCGATATTATTTCTGACATATCGGTATCGGTCCGATGAACAAATTTAGCCGATGATTGTCTAACATCAGCGTCTCTACATTTGATATCGCTGCTATCTCACAGATGTTTTTGCTTAAATGTTCCTGGACTTAAATATTTAAAAATATGTTAAAATATGTTTTACTGGGCGCCGCTGTGGCTCGCCTGGTTGAGCTGTGTAGGGCTACAGTCCTGATGTGGAGGTCATGAGTTCGAATCCCGCTCATGACCCTTTTCCACACGTCCTCCCCCCAATTCTTCTGCCCTACTTTTCTGTCTCTCTCTCACTGCATTATCAATAAGGGCACAAATGCCAAAAAAATAACTTTAAAAAAAATGTTTTACTTTTGTAATAAGGCAGACTATGTGGTCTAATCTGGGCTTCTGTTGAATAGTTTTCTCACAGTGCTTTCTTTGACTCATTTTTTTGGTGCCAAAAAAACTTGAATATCGACATCGGTGATATCGGCGATATCAGAAATCTTAATATCAGGTATCGGTATCGGCCAGAAATGTTAATATCGTGCATCACTACAAACAAACAATAACCAGCAAAACAATAAAACAGACTGACATCTATTCAAGGACTCTCAAGAACAACACTCCCTTAAACTCATTAATGGACATCTATGTTTCTAGTTTAAGAATTGTTTGGAGATCATCTCATGACCGTAGCAGTGCGTGATAGGAGAACGCTGCTTTGCCAAAGTCTGTTAGAACCCGGGGGGTCTGTTGACCGGGCGTGTTTAGAACAGAACCAAAACCAGAAGTTGAACAGTCGTGGTGACATGAATCATCTTTGTGGTGCTTTGAGCTGGAAAATTAAAAGACATGACATTAATTAGCTGAAACAGGCGACAGTGTGACATCAGTAAGACGGGTTTGTTCTTCCTGTCTCTGGCTGGAGATGCTTTGGAACTTAAAATCCTGTTGAAGCAAAGTTCCAACGACAACTTTACACCTGGTCTGGGTTTAATATGTCAGTTTATCTGGTGTCTCTGTGGACTCTCATGGAGACACAGTTTAGTTTGAAGTTTAGGAGACAGGTAGAACACCTTGTTTCTCCTGAACAATGCTTTCTGTTTGTCCATTTTGTGTATTGTGGCGACAAAATGCTGCACCGCACTCTGCAGCTTTCACAGAGCACCTCTGGACCGTGGACACGCTGAGGCTGGTGCTTGTTGTAGCACAAATGAATGAAAACACGCCGACAGACGCTGGTGTTTGCAGCGACCATTAGGACCAGCATCGTTACTGCCAGTCAAACAGGAGATGAAATCCGAGCACTTTTTTGCCAAAAAAAAAGCTGCTGTTCCGAGAGCAGAGAGACCTGCTGCGTCGACCTGGAGTCGGTACGCATGAAAGAAAAGCAGAAGAACGTCAGAAGCTCTCAGTCAGTGAGCCGGTGGTGTTTGCACTGCAGCTACCTTCATGTCAAACACTTCCAAACATCTGTTGCCTTTATGCAACCGAAATGATGGGAAAATATGACAACAAGAGATTTAAAAACACCACAATTATCCTTTGGTTTCAACAAATTTTCCATTTTTTCCTCATTTTTAAGCCAAATTAAGCCGACAGACACACCGTAGTGCCAGTTATGGTGTCAGCGATCCTGGAGTCCATCCAACCTTCAGGACAAACATCCTCGACTCATCAAACCAATCACAGACCTCTGGCAGCTTCACCTGACGCGGCCCGTCGTCCTTCTCCTGCTTCATGGCGGCTCCGTTACACAACGCTAACACAGAGCTCCAGCTAACCGCAAGAGAACTCAAACACTTCCAGTCATGTAATGTGTGTGATTCAGAACAATCCTCCCTGAGAGAGAAACCAGATGTTCTGAATGTCTCCAAAACCTCAAGCAGAATTCTTTCAGGGGGGGTAACTTTGAAAACGGGTTTGTTTTACTGAACGTCTCATCAGTAAACCAACAGAACCTGAAGACTCACGTCAGCGTCGTGATTCACACAAAGATCCCAACGGACACGAAGTCGTACGTAAACACAGCAGCGCGACATAAAGCATCATCTACGTCTCTTTTCTCTTTGTTTTTCATGTCATGCAAACAGGAACGGCGTGCAGACGGTGGAGTTGTTCCCTCAGATGGAGGCGAAGCCACCAGCGTTGCACTGGGAATTGCTGCTTGGCTCTGTGGAGGAGAAGATTAGAAAAAGGCCATGAGAGAGAGTTTCGTAACTGTGCAGATAATAAATACCCAAAACTCACACGAGTGTCTTCAAGCTTTCTTTTTTTTTTTCTGTTCTGTTCTGTTCTGAAATGAAGTCCATGTGTGGTACGGGCCAGAACCCTCCCACACAGTCACTGTTGTTTTCTCTTCTCTTCTGGCCGCGGGCCGTTGCTGTGAAAGCCATTTATAAAGTGTATTATTAGCATCCCTGGACCTTCACATGTGTGTTTTCCTGCCTCTGTTGTGCAGAGGTTTGCTGCTGTCTGGTGACTCGGCGCTCATCAGCTGTTAACACACAACCAGGAAGCATCAACCCACCGCTTCTCCTGGAGGACAAGCGCAGAATCATTTGTTCAAACAGATTTTAAAAAGCAATCTAACGCGCACATGCTAATAATTTTAAACATCATCTGTATAACATATTGTTCTATATTTGCCGGCTACCTCTTTATCAGCAGTCATAACGCTGAGCTTTCAGTCAGCGGGGAAATCTGCAGCGCTTACGTTCTGTTTTAGGCTTCGCCTCAGTGGACACATCTTCGTTTCCTGTGTTAGCAGACACCCCAAACCCCAACAGTGTGAGCTGAATGCAGCCAACAATGCTAACGAACGCAGCCAAGTCCGTCTCTTTGCAGGGGGTTTAACCTTGGACAGCTTATTCTTTTTCTGTTCTAGATAAAACACAGAGGGAGTTCTGGACGGATGCTACAACAAAAAAAAACAACCGACCAAAAGCCAAAGCCCTCGGCAGTTAATTAAAATCGCATGGTCAGCCGCGCCAAAGGCCACGCCGAGGTCTCCGAGCACCATATATTAACCATGTCTGTGGCCCTGACGTAAAGCTCCGTGACTTTCAACACCAGGGTTTCATCACTCTGATGGATGAACCGTCTGAACCCGGCGCTTTGAAAGGCACGAAGTCTGTTTTTAAAATCCTCCAAATTTACACCATTTATCAGCCAGAAAAGAAAAAGAGAAGTGTCAGTGACAAGCAGTTCAGTTGGGAAAATGGACCAAATCTACACTTAAAATTATGGTATTTGACTGAAATCGCTTTAATCAACATGTGTTATTTAAAAATTAGCCAAAAATCAACCATTTGATCAAATGAAATTCTGTCAAATAAAAAAAAAAAATCTGCATTTCTCGGCACAACTGTGAGGTCTTGGCCGACTCCGCTGCAGCCAACAGTCACGAAGCAAAAATAGTTTTCCTGCAGGAGGCAAATATGGAAACAAATAAAAGTGTAAGAATTAAAATTTCACAAATATTTAATTTTCATTTGACAGATGAAACTGTTGAATTTAAGTTTTTCAGTGTAAAGATAATTATCAAGTTATATTTATTCATTTATTTTATATCTATTTTTTATTGGTAATTTAATTGTTTT
>NW_007578871.1:214609-217677 GCF_000690725.1 Stegastes partitus
AATGACAGAGGAGACGACATCAAGGAGAAAACAGAGGACAAAAGGCGACCTCATGGTTTCCTGCAACACAGCAAAGCATTTTAAATGAACTCTCTTTTTTGGGGGGAGGAAGTGGAACAAACTCTTACCTGGTTCTGATTAAAGAGAGACGTTCCTCCACAGGGAGAAACTGTTCTCGGCTTGAGTTCTGACTAATCGGTTTATCTCCGTTCAAATATCAGTTTATCTGCGTTTATTCGAGCCGCCTGCAGAAGCGATTGGAATCAGAACACATCTGAGCCGGTCTGTGCTGGACTGTCTCCCAGGACGGTCCGGGAACGAACCCAACCGATCACTCACATGGATTTATGCACGGAAACTTCAGCTCGTGTGTGAATCCGGTTAAGATTAGAGGATTTTTTGTTCTGACGTGCGACCTGAAGTAGCTTCAGCTGACTTATTCATTTCTGTGTCTTGGAAAATAAATCTAATATTTTTTAAAAAAAGGCAGATTTATCGTCTACACATCTGCACAAAGACGAGGGTCAGAGTGTGTCCAGAGGTCAGAGGGCGTCTAGTCAAAGCTTCATGATTAAACCTCTGAGCAGTTTCTGGGCTTTTGATGCTCATGTTTTTGCTCACTGTGTGAAATATGAAATCCTGCAGCTCGACAGAAACAGAACAAACATGACTAGAAGGAGAGAGAAGTGTCGGTAGGACACAGCTGCAATAAACAGAAATCAGAAAAAAATCCCAAATTAAAAACAAATGCTTAATTTCTTTGATTATTTACACATTTTTAATGTGTTCCCATACTAACTTTGTATAAGCGCTGCCTGCAGTTTAACCAAAACTCTGAATTTTGTGTTTTTTACAGATTCACATGGAGGGAAACGATTTATTTTTAGCTAATTTCTAAATGAGACACGTAGAATACAGTCCTTTTGAGAAAATATCCAGACTTCTAGCTGAGTCTTGGTTCATTTTTCCACAGATAAGCAGTTCAGGAACCGTCAGAAAGTTTAAACATCCTTCAATTCTTTCTCTTTTTACAGTTTCTGGCGAAAAAATCGTGTTTTTTTATTGATTTTTTTCGTCAAAGATAACACGGTTTTGGGGTTTATCTGTTACAGTCATCCTCAGATGTTTTCATATCCTCCCATTAAAGAAGGAAAAAAACAGCTTCAGTCACTGAAATAAGCTGAAATTGACAAAAGTAATAATAATTATTGAATTTCCCTTCTGGGATAAATAAAGTATTTTTTATTTCATTTCATTTCATTTCATAGGTATTTTGATTTTGGCCCACTGCTCATCAGCAAAGTGCTCTAATTGGTCCGGGACATTTTATTTATTTATTTATTTAAATTATTCTTTTCAACCACAATTCAAAAGCAACGTCTTATTTCATTAAATTACAATTTTACAAATTTTTATTTATTATTACTTTTCCAGTTTCTAGTTATTTGAGTGACTGTTGTGAGTTTTGCCTTTTCTTTAATGGAAGCGTGTGAACACATTTGAGGACGTGTGAGTCCTGAGGAGGTCTCTGGGGTGAAGGATGAAGGTGAAACATCTTCAAGAACCAAGAAAAGTTTTCCAGAAGCCCTCAGGATTACTGTGGCAACCGTGGTCCGGCTCAGCGGCCTCGTACTGTTTACATACGACTACAGCCACATTAATCATCATAAATAAGACGAACTTGGAGGCACTGAGCTGCCTGGTGTTAATGTGGAGGCACAGAAAAGGAAATAAAATGACCTGGAACACCGTGTCGCCCATCTTCTGTCTGAAATAACTCAAAGATTGTGCAATTATCAGGTGAAATGAGTCAATTCGGTGTCTCTTTACTAGTTTACTTCATGTAAACACACAGTATTTTGTCCTTTATGTCTTTTTTATATCTATTTTAAGGCCTTGAGTGTTTATAACTTCTGACCTAATCAGCTGAGAGTTCACTCATTTCCAGTCCAGTCGTGTTTCCATTAAACCAAAACCATCGCACCAGTTCCCAGGATGCATTGTTGGAAAATCAGAGATTCCCCAAAGACACTTATTTGTTTGTAGTTTGATAAAAACAGACGTGATGGGAACTCGCTGTGTGTGTTTGCAGCATGTTAACTCACGGCTGCTTCTTTTCATAATAACCAAAACAAGTCTAAGCATGACTCAGCGTATTATTGAATTCAGGCCCGACGCCCACACACTCCTAATTTCTCTCGCTGTAATTGGGAGCAGCTTCACAGATTGTGTTTGTACCGACGAAGAGGCTCAACCAGCCGAAGTTAAATGAAGAAGAAACTCTCGAAGCTTAGAAAATGTAAAAGGAAAGACGTTTATTTTTGATGTTATTAGTTCAGTTAGTTGCTGGTTTTACTGGTGAGGCGGTTTTGAACTGATTAAAACAAACCAAAGTGCTGTTGGGTCACATCGTCAGGGCAGAAGAGGAACCTGCATGAATGAGTTTAAGATGATTTACAGTCTAGATCGAGCCCTCAGTGTCTCAAGCTTCTGTTTTTGACCATAAAACCAAAAAACAACAAGATGTAGCAGAGTGGAGGGACAGCTTCCTGGAGCTTCCTGTAGCTTCCTGTAGCTTCCTGTAGCTTCCTGTGACCCATCATCCATTTCATTTTGGTGTCAAAGTTTTTTGAGCTGATTTTGGACGACTGCAATGAGCTGAATCCAAATATCACACTGGTTTTGCTCAATGAGGTCAACATGTTGATTTGATGAAAACATGCAGTTTACTTGTATGTACCTTTACACATGTGGATCATTTAGCTCACGAAAAGAATCAGAAAATGAAAAATTTCCTCTAAAATCTGATTTCATATGAGAAATACTAAAATAAATCAATCGCTAATGTCAAGAAATGGAATCGATTTAGTGGTGAAATGGATTATTTTTAAATCGAGTTGGCATAAAAACCTGAGCTGATACCGAAAAGCAGACGTCATGTTTGGATTCAGAGTTGCAAAAATGTCCTAAACCAGTTTTAAAAAATCCAGAAATTTTTTCAAACTTCTTTTAGTTTTCTTTTTATTCATCTGTTCACATATTTTAGTCTTTTTATTGTACTGTTTATT
>NW_007578871.1:218783-219608 GCF_000690725.1 Stegastes partitus
GGCCCAAAATAAATAAATAGAAACTATTATGTTCATCACCAGATGTTCTGATGATCAATTAATTGGTTTGAGTCATTTTTAAACAAGAAAAAGCAGGTTAAATGTGAATACTTTCCAGTTTCTTTCTCCCTCTGTTGGACAAAACAAGACATTTGTCCTCTTTGGGAAACACGTTTTCTAACATTTTACAGACCAAAGAACCAATCAGTTAATCAAAAAGATGATTAAATGATCAGTATTTACAGATTACTTGCAGCCCCTGTGAAGCTCTTATTTTCTTGCTGCACAAATTAATACAACAAGTCAGCAATTAACTCATGTTTATTCTGAACACATTCATCAGTTAGAAGAAGGAATACGTGACAAATAAACAAATAAACAATGATCACAGAAATAAGCCACTCAATCCTATTTTTATCAATTCCACTCTGATAATATGCGTTTGTAAAGTTCCACAGATGCAGAATCCTTTTCACAGCAAACTCATAATTAGTAGTAATAATAAATATACAAAACAGAACGCAGCTCAACCTCATCTCCGCCGCACGTTTCATGACTGAACGAGTTTACAATTCATGACGCAGCACAGATGGTGCTTTTCTCCTACAGTGTGGTCACAGAGTGAAGAGGCTCTCATATGTACAGAATGTGTGAATGAGAGGACGCTGGTGGAGGAAAGTCAGAAGGCTGGAAGAGTCCGACCCGGTTCCAGCTGCTGTGAACAGGAGCAGGACGACAGGCGTCTTCCTCCAAACAGAGAACATAAATACAACAGGCGGGTCGTTTCTCTGGAGACCCAAAGAGTGAAATCATGTGGAGGAGTGA
>NW_007578871.1:220473-223303 GCF_000690725.1 Stegastes partitus
TGTTACGAATTTTATCTGCATTTATTTGCATGATTACTCATTTCATTCTGAATTATTCATCACTTTATACAATGCGAAGGATAGTTTACACCTGTCAATACATTCTTTACTCCCCACTTAGCAACAGGCCACACGTTGAAGCATGAAAGCAAACGGATGATTTAACACAAGTTTCCTTCATCCAGCACGTGATTCATACAACCCTGTGCCGTGTTTCCACTCTGAGGGAGTGAGTTAAAGCTGACACAGATTTCTGTTTAACATTAAACGTATTTAATCCCTGCTCAGGAAGGTTTTGCTTCCTGAAGAGCTGCCTGACGACAAGCGAGCTTCTCTGTTTTCTGTTGTGATGACACGAGACAGAGCGACGTGGGTCAAAAGTGTTGTATAATTATCTTAATTTATCATTTGTTCTACGAAAAACAGCAAAAAGCAAAAGAATTCTGGCACCAGATAAACACTAGAACCCTCTGTGATCCATCCCAGAGCTGAATTAGCCTCAGCGGGGATCTCAGGCAGTGACAACCAAACATATTTTTATTAACACTATTCATCCGAGGTTTCATGTGTAAAAATAGGTTTTGTTCTGTAACCCAAAATATTTTTTATTTTATTTCATTTTTATACAAGATTTGTTGTTTTTGCGAGCACCACTTCTAACAGGCTGTACACGGTCATGATTGTACGGTTGTTTCTTTGAACATTATTTTCGTATTTTTCTTACTACACAGCAGCTAACTCGAGGAATTACAACCTGCTAATTGACCCAAACGATTAAAGACAGTTTCCTAAAGCGTGACTGGTCCGTCTGTACAATCCGAGGATGGCGTGTGTGAACAACTTTGGCAGCAGACATGAGGATTCTCCGTTAAGAACGCTCAGAGAGACGACGACGAATGTCACAATTCTCAGAAACAAAAATAAAATCTGACATTCATGATTATCGTATGTGCGATGCAGCGTTTCATTCAGTAGATATTTACAGGAAACAACCCGACACGTGACCTGAACGTCCTGCTTTCCTGCTCAGAGCTTGAAGGTCAGCTTCACGTGTCAACCCTAAACGGAAAAAGAAAAAGGACCTCAATCAAGTCCTCTAATTAAAACGTCAGCCTGTGATAGGCAGCGCCCCCCTTTTTTTTTTTGCGCAAACTCTGATGAACTAATTAAAAGCTGATGAACTGATTAAACCCGCAAAACTTTCTACCACAGCTTCCCTTTGCTGTAATTACACGAGCATGTACATACAAGAAGAAACCCGGTTGCCGATCGATCCATCATTCACCTGACCTTCACCGCTCAGTCAGGGAGGGCGGCGCAGGGGAACAAATGGACCTCGCTATGTGGAATAGCTTATATATATATATATATGGGTTTGTTTCCCTTGTCTTGCTACCACAGAGTGACAGAACTAAAAGTGCAGATATAACCCCATCAGCCATAACATTAAAACCACTGACAGGTCATCGGGGTGACACGTACGAGGTGTGTGGAAAGCAGGACAAATGTGTTGGTGGTTCGTAGCTATAGCATAACCTGCTGAAAACCATTATCCTGCTTTGTCTGGAGGTGTCAGAGCCCCTGTCCATGCCGACTCCTGTCCACTGAAAACAGCCAGTGGAGGCAGGGAGGTGTTCTAGATGATGTTCTACTTGAAAACCTCGAGTCCTGCCTTCATTACAGTTGTTATTCCTCCACCTAAACATTGCTGCAGACCATGTCCGCCCCTCCACAGCTGTGATATGCCCCACTGGCCTCTTCGGCAGGATGATTGTCTTTACACTGCTCAGGAGGGGTTCGAGGAGCATGACAAAGAGCTTGAGTTGTCTACTTGCAACTTCTCGAGATCTCAGTCCAATCGAGCATCTGTTCAATGTTCCGGAAAACAAGTCCAATCATGGAGGCCTCACGTCGCAGCTTACAGGATTTAAAGGATCCGTCTTGTTGCCTGATACCACAAAAGACACCTTCAGGGTCTGTGGAGGCTTCGGCCAATCAAAAGGGACACGATAGTGGTTTTAATGTTGTGGCTGACGGGCGTATGTGTACGAAGCTGTAAATTAAAGCTTTAAACTGAGGTTCTTCTGTAAAAGTGTAAAAGCCCTCCGTTGATCCAGTGAGCTCTGAGTAAAGTGGCGTACCTGGAGAGAGTCGTAACAAAGAACAGAAGGTGCTGGACAGTAAGCCCCAGCAGCTGTGTCTACATTCACTTTCTACGATGTGATGTAAGATATGAGAGGAAAAAAAACAAAAAAAACACTGACAGCTTCCCGCTGATGGTTCTGGCTTCTCAAACTTAAAGCACGATTCCAGCAAAACCCCTTCACCTCCTCTGCATCTACGCTTACTGCACGCTACAGAACCTGTGAACCTGACCCGGTTTCTCCCTCATCTCCGGTGTCCCTTCTGCTTCTTGTTCCTCGCGGGCGTTTTGATCGGCTGACTGGCGGCTCCGTTTTCCAGCGGAACCCGAAACGGAGCCGCTGGTGGAGAAGTGGGGGAGAACAGGTCCGGCTCTCCGTCAATGCTGCACTTGAAGGGTCCGGCCGGGGAGAACTTTAGAGGACTGGAAGAAACAGACAAAGAAAAAAAAAACCACAGTGAAGCTGTAAAAATATATAGAAGAAGGTCAATGAGCATATTTATCTTCTGGATCTCAAACAGACACCTCATGTGACACATCGACCGGCCTCTGGGTTGGAATCAGGGTTCTGATTTTTAAAATGTCATTTTGCTTTCTGGAGAAACGTTTAAATAATGCATTTTAAACTGAAGTGGTTCTTTTTGGCAAACTTTTGGGTGATGCAACAGAAACAGTCCTGTTGCCAGA
>NW_007578871.1:223904-255173 GCF_000690725.1 Stegastes partitus
GGGGGGCATATTTGGGAGCCGCATTTGGCTCCTAAGACCAGTTTCTGTGTTTAGGTTGGTCGGCTATTCGGGTCCAACCCTATCTTATATATTAGTCGTCTAATGTTTCTTAAATTCTCTACCTACCTATTTCCAAATCTATCTCTCAAAATAAATCACCAAAATGTCACCATTCATCAGACTATAAAAACAGAATGAGAACGATGGTTTCTGAACTGCTCATCTTTAACATGCTTGGTTTTGTTCGGAAATCTAATCTATTAATCCAAGTTTCATCTAAAAGTTCATCATAATAAATCACTTCCTCTCACCAGATTGTGTAAAAACAAACAAAAAAAGCACCTTTCCGACCCAGCTGTGACCTCCACATCCGTCCTCACATCCTATGCTCATCCAACAACATATTTTTTTCATTAAATTTGCAAACAGTTGTTGTTGTTGTGGCACCATCCTTGCCGGTGAATCTGTAAAACTGTCTGTAAAGTAGTGTTTGTTGTAGCTCCTCTGCTGCCTCTCGTTTCCTCGGGCGACACGCCGGTTGATTTGAGCTCGGCATAAACTCACAGAACGTCAATCCAAGCTCGTGTGTTTTGTTGTTGTGCGCTACCTGATGGGTGTGCGTGGGCTGCTGTTGTGTCGGCGTACAGGTCGCGTTCGGGGCTCGAATGAGAAACCTTCTTTTAAGCTCTCGAGGACCGACGGAGCCACGTAGGTGAAGCCCTGGTGGGAAATGATAAGTCTGTCACAGGTGGATAATGTCACCACGATACAGTACGGAGTTAAAACAGAGGACCTGAAACTAAACCGAGGTTTCATTTTGACTGTACTGTCTAGAGCCTAAATACTGCATGAAGCAAAGAGGAGCGTCTCACAGCGAAGGCCAGCTCTGCGCTGTGGCTGAGCGAGGTGTCGTCTGGACTGTCCACGGGCGTCTGTCTGGTGAACCGGGTGTCAAACTGGCTCACGTCCTCGTCCGACTGCTGCTCAGAGGCAAAAGATAAAAAGGTGACCGACTGAGAGGGATTTATTTTAAGAGTGCAACACAAACGCAACGAGAGGCTCGAGAAAATAAAGCAGGTGGAATTTAATAAAACATAATTAACTGTACCAGCCGAGAATAAAGAGAACATATTAATTTAACAAGCGATTTGATGGCATAACGGGCACCTACCAGCTGTGGCTTGTACGGCGGCTCCACTCTCTTGTTCAGCAGCTCGTCCCAGTTAATGTGCCTGAAGAACGGATGTTTCTGCAGAGGAATTAAAGCGCTAATTTATACGTTACTGTGAAAATACAGCCAAATTATTAATAAGTAGTGTACGATTTTTAAAAAATACAGTTAAATATTGTACAATCTGGTGCTTTTTAGAGCCAACAACAAGAATAGCCACAAAAAGAGATGACGTGAGAAGCAATTTTTATGTTTTTTTAAATACGAAGGTAAAAATAATTTTTCCTTGGTTTCAGAAATAACACACTAAATGTTTTCTGCCGTTTTTTAAAAATTGTTTTAGCCGTTTTTGTGGTATTTTGTGGCAATTTGCAGTCGTGTTAATTACAGGAAACTACAGTTAATGTTGATTAGAGGGGCAACGCTACATCCAGTTGTGAACTAAAGTTTACACACACTTGTGAAGACCAGGTACATCATCACAGTCTTGAGTTTCCGATGACTCCTACGTCACCAAAGCTGACAATTCAAGTTGCTGTATGTATATTTTTGATCCAACAGATTTCCAGAAGACCAATATTAAATCTATAAGAGAACGAGAATGTACAGCGGTCAGTGTCCACAGTGTTTCACATCAACGTGGGCTGAGAGGATGAAGAAGGAAGCTCTTCCTCTCCAAGACTCAGCTAAAGTTTGCTGCTGGTCACATTGAAGGCCTTCTGGAGGAAAGTTCTTCGGTCAGATGCAACAAAAATTGAGCTATTTGGCTGCAATGAGCAGAAATATCTTCAGAGGAGAAAAGGTGGGGTCTTTAGCCCCAAGAACACCACCATCAAGCATGGTGGTGGCAGTATTATGCTCCCTCTAAACTGGAGCTTCACACAAAGTAAATGGAATAATAAAGACAGAGGGTTACCTCTACATGCTCCAGGAAAACCTAAAATCATCAGCCAGAAGGTTGATCTTGGACACGGCTGGTGTTTAAACAAGACAATGAGTCCAAACACACATCAAAAGTGGTAAAGAAATGGTTCAATCAGGGCAGAATTCAGGTTTTAGATCGGTCTAGTCAAAGATACAACCAGAAGCTAGTGGATGGAAACCAGAAGAATTTGACTGAGGTGAAAGTGACCAAAGAACATTTTATATTGCTGTATGAATGTTTTTGACCCAGTAGATTTTGTCATATTTCCAGAAGACCTTTAATAAATCCATGAAAGAACCAAAATATGATGGAAACTCAAGACTGACATGAAATACAGCCTTAAAAAAAGACCCTTAATCTGCACTATTTCCTCATCTGGAAGCAGATCATCACATCCTATACTTGACAGGTAACACCTTGTTAGAGCTTCTCCACATCCACTGATAATGGAACAGCCTTCCAGCTGAGTTTGTAAATGGCCTCTTACATCTATACTTTATGACATCCAGTGGAGACATGATTAGGTGTTTTACACTTGGATTAGATACATGTTTTTGTAGCTTGTTGAATAATAAGGAGAGCAGGTGTGAAGCTCACACAGCCAGAGAAGGTGTGAAAACAGGCACTTACCTGGATATCAGCGCAGTCTGCTTTACTGGAGCCCAGTCTCTGGGCTGGATTCTTCTTCAGCAGCTGAAAACAGATAAAAGTGGTCACTATGGAGACAAATGATTACGTGCTGATGTGGGCACTGTTTTAAGCCTTGGTCACCACAATGAGCTCCTACGGCCTGTACATGTAAAATGGTTCGTACCACACAAGCCCGTCTGGCGAAATGTGGAGGCCGCAGACAGGCCGTAAGCACGTAGGGAGGATCTGTGACATGTCGAAAAGATTCTACGAGTTCTCTGCAAACAGTGATGTGTAAGTTGCTCCCCGGCCAGGAGTTTGCAAGTCAGACGTGCAAATTTAGAATAAAATCTGAAGAATAAATCTGCTTTCATAATACTGTTTCTAATGAGCAATGACATAAAAAAAACATAACATAATACAGATCAATTCTTTTATTAGATTCCAATTGTCATTTGAGACGGATGAATTTAACTCTGAGCAAGAAATCTTCACTTCAGTCGCAATTACAGACAAACTTTCCTCCTCTATTGCTGTCTATATTCTGAAGGTTTGAACATGTATCAGCCCTAGCCTGGTTTATAACTTTTTATAACTTAAAATAGAAGTTTTCCACCGCCAACAGGAATTTTTTTTATTATAAAGTGATAAAAATAGATATTGACAAAAATTTGGTTCTAAAATTTCTGCATGATAAAGCAGGAAATGTAAAGCTGACTCCATCCAGGAGTCACATGTCTGCTCTGGGATTTAATGCAAAAGATGTTTTTCTCCTTTGCACATTTAAATCTAAAATGTCAGAAAAGTTGTAATGCCAAAACAAAAATAACTGTCCAATGTGAGTAATCAACTCGTCAAGTTTCAGAGCAACATCCAGGAGTTAAACTTGTACCTGTGGATGATCCCATAACAAACCAAACATTGCCTCCATCCTGAGCCGATCACAATCACAATGCTTTTCTACCATTTCTGAGTCTCACATCTTTGCTTTCTGGTTTCTGATAACTGACCAGAAATGCATTTTGTGTAAACTTTTAATGGTGTTACGTGAGATTTGTCTCATTTTGAGATTCATTTTCTCGCCTGATTCTTTCTGCATCCAAACTATTTTCTCATACAGTCAAGCAAGGCTCATCCCTACTATTCTGTGTCATGGACAACAAACTGGTTTACTATTGAAATTATGATATACTGAATGCAAAAGGTGTTTTGCTGCAGTCTTTCATCGAGCTCGTGTTCCTGTCTCCTGTACTTAGGAAGCAGCAAAGACTCAAGTAAATTGACAAGCACAAAATTTCAACATATATGTGCTTTAAAGGTCTTTAACTCAAAAATATTCCTTGCGTGAAGGTAAAACTTTGCATAGCTTTATTAAATCTACTAAAGTTATTGTACATGCAAAATCAGCTGATTCTTAGGAGGTCAAATTTGGTTTATTTTATATAGAATGTCCCCTGTTGTGACCCTGAACAAAACAGTGTTCACAGTTTATGCAAATATGAGTCTAAAACCAGCTCAGCTAAAATAACTGACCGATCAGATTAGAAAATGTACATCTGAACACTTGGCTGATTTTCAGATGTAAATGGTTATTTACTATGCTTCAAACACCCAGAATGAGGAAATGCACCCCATCCAGAGCTCATTCATTTCAATCAGCTCCATGCAATGACTGTTTCCTACAGTACAGGTTAAAGTAGGTCAAACTGTGGTGACTCACCGCTGGCTCACATCGCACACCACAACTGAAAACACATTCGTATCCCAGCATTTGTCTTCCTTACGATGTTTTTGTGTTTTGCGGTCACAGAAAAAAACTGCTCATTTTTAGCTCCACAAACAGGAAACTCATTGATGGCAGTGGCGCAGGAGAAAACCGAACCGGTGCGGTTAAACCCAGAGCACAATGTGACGCTACATACAAACAACTACTATTTATAAAAGTTGAAAGGTAAGCTCATACCGCGGGCTGATCTGCACTCGATACAGCCATTATGAAAACACACAAAACCAAGAGACACAAAGAGAACAGATCAGAAATCTGGGCATGTTTAGAGCTATTTGGTCACTGTGTGTACCTTGGAGTGTTTCCTACGTTGATTGTATTTTGGCATAAAGGAGACATGGACTTCACAAAGATGTGTGAAGAGGAAGGGCAGCGAAGTCTTGGCTTCGTGCTGAGGAGACGGATCGCGAGCTTTTCTTGGCAGGAATGTGAGGCGAGAGGCAGCTGGCAGGAGGTGAGCCGCGGTAACCAACAATACACAGAGTCATTCTTAAGAATCGCTGATCTGATACCGAAGCCACAAAATAATTACTCCCAGACGCAGAAATCAGCCCACGAGCCCTGATACATTAAAAAAAAACACCCTGCACATGCCCAGAACTCTTCATGTTAGATGCAAGAAAGTCACCCACATCCAAGAGGGCAAACCTACACACACACACTTCCATTGAATTTTGTTTTTCTTTTGCAATCAATGAAATAAGATCATCTACTCTGAGCTGCCTGCAGGGGTTGAAACATCTTAGTTCCTGCCAATCATGTGAAACAAAAGAACAACAAATAATCTATATCGGCACAAGTACATCCTCGGCGTCACTATTACGAGATGTGATACAAAAAACTCTGTGCAAATAAAATGGATTTAAATTTGGCCACTAACCCTGTCAAACTAGTCTTCCTGTGTGGCAATACAGCGCTTCCATGTCATCACCCACATGGAGGTTGGATCATTCCAGGCCTGCTGACAGAGACCCGTGCAGACTTCAGTAAGGTCTACAGAATCTGGGTCAGCCAAAAACTTATTGGTCAGACAACTGTCGATGTTGCTCTCATAAGGAGGAAGGATTAATCCATTATTCTTGGCAGTGTTTGCACAACTTGTTTGCACAACTTTTAAGTCCTCTCCCAACTAACTGATGCCAAAGAAGTCGTTGGTGTGGCTGCATTTAGTTCAAAAAATGGAGCAGCCTGTGCACCACAACTCGACAACCAACATGCAAATCATCAAAAAACAGCAGCTAACTTGTCGGTTTTGTTTTTAAATTCCTGAATAGTTCTTGTGCTGCATCACCAGCTGCTCTGCTCCCAGAATGTTCTGATCATTTCAGCTGCAAATAACCAGCTTCAAATGATTTAATAAGCTGCAAATGCTAGATTTTAATGTTGATTTAGAATTAATTTAGGCTGATAAAGCTAGCAGGTAGAGTTGCTCAGTGCTGGTTTCTTTTTACCCTGCAACTGGTTCAGTTGGTTGAGGAGAAGGTACAGATTTTCTTTGGTTTTCTACAGCCCTAGGTGCATGACGGTGCTGCACTTCATTTACGCACAACTCGGACAGACTCTGGACTTTGTTGCTGGGACCTGGTGTGTGAACGAGTTACAGACCTTCTTGATGAGGTCCCTGGCGTCGATGGTCAGATACGGGGGTAGATTGAGTTTGCACTTCAAGATCTTATCGATGGTCTTCTTCCTGTTTTCGGCTGTGAACGGAGGCTGATGGAAAATCACAGGAAACAGTCGACAGTCAATAAAAGAAAATGAAAACTGCGAGCTTCTCCAATCGGTAAACAGAGACGTGAACCCGTCACAGTTTGGATGAACAGCATCACTTATACACAGTGCTGGGTGGTATACGATATATATAAATTAACATTCCGACTGAATTTCACAATAATATTAGGTTTGGATCCAGCACAATACACCCACAGGTTGCTGCTGTACATTCCTGCATCTGGAATAAGTGTAGCTGCACATAGAATGTGTTTTTTTTTTTTCAGTTGGAGAGTTTCTCAACTTTTTCTCTTTTTGACTTTCTTTCTCGTCAATAAATAAATGCTTACCCTCGGGGCACTTTTTGCCTCGACTGTTTCTCTTCCCTAATAAAACGCCTCGGCTGCAAACTGCCCCTCTGGGTGCTAACTCTACGGCATATTCATAAAGCAAAACTCTCAGAAATAACCCGAGGGCTCCGAAGAAACAGTTCGGAGATGCAGAGAGACTCAGGAGGTCAAGGCTCAACATCGCTGAGGCGGTCCTCACAGGTCGATCTTATTTCTAAACGTCTTCTATCGGCCTGAGCTTGAGGTGCACATCAAAAGAATGAGACGGCTGATACAAGCTGCTGCGTTAAGACCTCAGCATCCAGCCGACGCTTCTTCATAAAAACAAAAGTAAATTGGGGTGATCTGGGCTCCTGCTGTGACTGCTGCGAGGCAGGATGCAGGAGGGGGATCTGGAGCAAGTTATTATTCCCCCAAATACCACTTTTTTTTTTGGAATGGGTCCAATACTGACACTTTACCATCTGCACTATAATCCAACAGGACATTTGTACCCACTACTGCTTTACTGAGTATTTTGTTCAGCCATTATGCTGCCATGCTTTCATGTGTGCTAATGCCAGGTTGACAAAATAACAACTTCAGCATGTCCTTATCCAATAATCTTACAGTAACAGGGATCTTTCTGTTTTCCAGCTCTGGAAAGTTGCTTCACTCTTCCCAGAACAGCTTCCCCCAACTTTGACTTTTCTATCTTCCTGCACTTAGTGTCGTCACCAAAATCCTGACTTCGATACGATACCTTCCTAAATATATCAACACCAATCCTGACATGACATCCTGGCTAAAACCTAAAATGTCAGGAAAACAAAAAAACAAAAAGTGTTTTAAAGAGCTTCAATGCAGGGTTGTGGGAAATGTGAAAATAGCCATAAAACAACAGGAGCTGGTGGATTATTGCACCACAGTGTGTTCATACATGTTCATATCCATTTATTAGGATCAGCTCTTTCCATGTTCACGTTTCCACCTTCACACGTAACTCTGCTGCTTAGCAAAGGGTGAATCCTTGCAGAAATAAGTGCACCAGTACTTCAGCGCACATCTTAATCTCTTTCTTTCTTTCTGCAGGAATTTAGTTGATTATTTATAAGTGCTGTTGTTCATCTGCTGACTTTTAGTGGCTTGTAGGGTTAATGTTACCAGTGTGAAAAGGCTGTGTTTGCATTAGAGATGTTAAAGAGAAGATAAAGCCAAATGAAACAGACGTCAGTGCCCGTAACTGCCTGAAAAAGGTTTGCAAAAAAAACAAAAAAAACAAAAAATACGGCCAAATAGTTTCCTGGTTTCAAAACAGAGGATTTATAATCTATCAGAAGAACATTAAAAAAAAAACACTACAGCCCAACACCACCTCCTAACAGTCTCCTCCTCGTTATTAATTCTCTTTCACAGCTGTAGCTTACCGATCCAGTCATCATATCGTACATCAGCGCCCCGAGGCTCCACCAGTCGACTGCTCTGTTGTGACCTGACCTGGTCAGGATCTCTGGAGCCCTGACAGGAAAGAAGAAGCACGCAGAGAGCGAGGAGGTTACGAGAAGAGAAAAATAATGAGAGAGAAGCTTGTGTTTGTACTGCGAGACCAAGCAGACAACAGCAGCTTAAAAATGTCTAATAAAGCCATACAGGAAGTGTTTGGCGTTGTGTGTGTGTGTGTGGACTGTGTGTTAAAGCGTTACCCACATGTACTCAATGGTGCCACAGAAGGTGTGTGTGACGGTTCCATCGTGAATCGACTCCTTGCAGAGGCCAAAGTCAGTCAGCTTGATGTGTCCTTGAAAAAACAAGTCAAAAGACTACATTTAAGTGACAAATGAGAGGAAACAGCACCATCACAAAATGACGTTTGAACCTCGATGCAAATAAATCACATTGTATTGATTATACATATTCACATCCAGTGTGTGCTTAGAGACAACGCGGTGTGTTACCTTGATGATTGAGCATGATGTTTTCAGGTTTCAGGTCTCGATAAATAATCCCGTTGGAGTGGAGGTGACCAAGGGCCAACGTGATCTCTCCTAGATAAAAACTACGCACACACACAGAGTTGGTTTGAGTCCAGGATCCGAATCAAAATACCACAACGACGTTAAAGCCGTGCAAACTCAAGATCGCGTCTTATGTGCAAACCTTTCACCGAGGAGAGGAAATCCTTACCAGGCGGTGTCCTCCATGAAGATGCCTTCCTTCTCCAGCTGCATGAACAACTCCCCTCCTGGTGGTAAACAGTAAAGATGTGTTAGACGATGAATATTGCAAATGCGACAATGTTACAAACATGCTTTTCATCATATAAGCAGTACACCATTGAAAATGAGGACATATTTTAAAGGCAATATCTAATCAAAATAATTGCAATATGATTTGTTTTAGGGGGGATATCATTGAGCTATCGTGGAAATGCATGGCCAAAAGCAAAGCCCACATTGAAGCAGAAGCAAATCTGCTTTTTAAACATTTTAAACTTGGAAATTAACAAGTTTTTGGATCACTTTGACCTCAGGCAACGAAAGAGGGAGGCTGCATTTGCACAGCTGAACAGCAGTGGAAAACTGTGGTCATGTAAACAGGATTATTAGGGGAATATTCATTTTCATTAGAATTCAGAAAGGTAAAAAAATGAATATTCTGATCATGTAAATGTTCCTTCTATCCACTCCTGTCCCTTCACACAACATTAATCTAAATATAAAGGGGTCAGGTAAGGTGCCCCACAGCTGATTCACGCCATCCATCTGCCTCCACCTTACCGCTCAGACACTCCAGTATGAGGTAGAGTTTTCCTCCGGTCTGGAAGGCGTACAGCAGGTCCACGATGAACGGGTGTCTCACCGTCTCCAGGATCTCGCGCTCTGCTCGCGTATGGGCCGTGTCTTTGGCATTACACACGATCTTAGCCTACAGGAGGAAAGGGGAGGCAAGGAGTGGGAACAGTGCAATGACGAGGTGGAGGGGAATTAAACAACAGAGCAACAAGCAAAAGGACAAAACAGCACAGAGCCCACGTGTCAAAATACCTTCTTCAGGACCTTCATGGCAAATATTTTCCCAGTCTGGGCACCTTGAACCTTCCTGACCTGGAAAACCTAAGAGAGAGAGAGAGAAAGGCAATGGTATGATATAAAAAGGTTCAGAGAGTGTTGCACGTGCTCGGAGCGTGTTTGCGGTCGAAGTGTGCAGCAGTAACTGTCATGAGTCACTATCAACATCTGGATCTGAGTTGTCTGCATGTTTGTGTGACCACTGGTAGGTGCACATTTGTTATTTCTCCATGGAGCTCAGACTTTCTCAGACAGCAAACATCACATTGTGTGTCAGTCAGCAGCTGGATGATCCATCACGGGGACCAGAAGTGGGTCTGCGGCGAGCACCACGAGACCAAACAGCAGGCTGCGGTTTCCAGCATCAGGTCAGGACTGTGCACCGTAAACTTGTTCACGAGAGTCTACAGTCCTACTATAACTTCCTGAGACATGTCAGGGAGGATGTTTGGTGCCAATGACCTGAACTGTGGTGCGATGGCGTGTGTGTGCTCCTGTCGAGGCGTGCAGTTGTAAATAAACAACAAAATCCTCTCTCTGCACCTGCCCTGCTCACTAGATTTGGTGACTTCTTCCTCTTCCCCAAAATGGAATTCAAGTTGAAGGGTGATCATTTTTACACAGATTAGGAGATTCACTTCATTGCAGATGGTGTTTTGAAGTGTTTGCGTAACGTTACTTCCAGGGAACATTACAGTGCTGCAGAAGCATTGGCAGCGCTGTATCGCTGGACAAGAACACTAAGTCCAAAAGTCCCATTTTTGATTTATATAAGCTCAGTCTCTGAACTTTTTACCTTGTGTTAAACAAAAACATAAAGCAACAGCTGGTTCCAGCTCCTAAAATGTGATGATTGAAACATTCTTTGTTTTATGTCACTGCCTCTTGATGACTGTTACTGCTGGCACTAAATGGAAAATAACGCGTCGAACTCAACTGACAAGTTTTTTTTTTGCACAGATTAAGTTTTGGCACCATCAGAAGAGGTTTTAGCCAGCACCGAAGGAGACTCACCAGGGCCAAAATAAAAAAAACTGCATTGGGAACTGAGAATTCACTCACGTAAGGATCACACATATTATATTTCAAAAATAACAAGAAAATGCACATGTTTCTGTACTTTCTTTACTGTACATAGACCCATCACACTTCCTTTGTGAAAAAGAGGGATTGTGCAAATTTCAAAAGGTGCTGAACACATGTATGTATCCACCAGAGCGCATGCCTTAGTGCTCAGTAACACACCTTGCCATAGGCTCCTTTTCCCAGCACAGTTAGCAGCTCGAAGCAGTCGGGTCCGACCCGCTCGCTGTCCCTGTTGACACTCTCACTGGTCAACTCCACCTCCTCGGTCTGAACACTGGGATGGGAATCAAGCAGGAGAGCAACAGTGTCACGATAAGGTATTTTTTGTGTTACAATCAGCATCGATTTTGTATTAATTTGAAAGTGAATTCAACGTACTTCTCAGGTTCTGCCACAGTGAAGTCACAGACATCGTCCTACGGACAGAAAGCAAAGGGCCAAAGAGGTTAGACACAGTTCACCACGTACATCACAGGGACGCATCACGTGACCAAAACGCGTCTAAACCAGAAATAAACTGAAAGTAAGTATTGTCTTCGAGGGGTTGACTGATGCATTTGCCTGGTTCTTATTAGTGTTAATCAAGGAGGCTGATAATGATATCTGGAACTGGAAATACACGGCCGGTACGTGACAACAGTTAAAGAGAGACGGCTGCATCGGAGCCAAGACAGCACACTTTTAATAATTCAGTTGCTGTTTTCTCCGTAAGGCATTAACTGATCAGTTATATCAATAACCACAGGATACAGACCTCTGCGTCACTGATGTCCTCAGTCTCCAAGTCGATGTCGAACACTCCTGCCATCCTGAAACGGAAACCGCACAGTCAAACGGAGTTGATGTCCAGCTACGGAAAATACTGAAGCAGCTGAGCAACAGGTAAAGAATACACCTGTAACTATCTGTACTGACAGAGAGAACAGGCATCACAGGAACAGTGCACCAGGTCGGTTGTGAATAATGGGCTGGGTGATCCGACAACAGAAAACTGCTGATCACATCCGATTAAGTCTGACGGCTTTATATGAATATTAGGTTTACAAGAATTTTGGTAATTGGAAAAACAACAACACAGCAATTCCAATGTGTTCCATCATAACAGCTTTTAAATTTAATTTCCTGAAAACTACATCACGACTAATATCCTGATTTAAACCGGAAGGACACACGGAGGAGCTCTCTGCCAGGGTCAATGTCCTGTTTCACAGTTTTAAAGATATTTGCACCTAATTCATCAATCAACCTTCACATTGAGGTAGAAGCCTTATTTACAATAAAGTCAGGCAAAGACACGAATAAATAAAAGATGCTATTTTAATAAAATGAGAGGAAATTAGTAATAAAACTGTTTAGAAGGCAAATCAGCAAAATAATGAAACCATCAACCAATCAGGACTTAAAACAAGAAGAACTAACCCAAACAGGAACAGCTGAAGGTAAGATCAAATTAAATTACAGACCTGAATTGCCCAAAGGATAAAAATTAGTCCAGCCATGCAGGTTATTTAAGGCTGCATGTGCAATGTAAGTGAAACAGGATTTTCAGAGCTCAGTGGAAACAGGCTGCACCTGCAACATAATCCCATCGTCTGAGCATGTTCGGTAAGGGCTCGGATTAAAACACAGCTGCAATGTAACGGAAGGAGGCAAAAAGAAAAAAAAAAAACCCTGTGAGGGCCTTAAAAATAAATGAAACCCAGAGTTTATCTCACCTTACAGAGAGGGAAGGCCGACCTATTCCCCCATCGTTCTACTGCGGTGCAAACTCCTGAAACCTTCACAAAGTCCTGCTAAAGTCCTTTGAACGCTACTGCCGTTAAAATCCAGTGATTCAATCAATGCTGATGCGTAAACACACAATGTGCCAAACCCATGCAGTGACAATGGGTTTGGCATTTCGTAACAATGCCTCACAGCTTCCAGCCCAAAAGTTGAGAGAAACCTGAAACACTGAGCGACAGGATTTCTTTGTCTTGTGCCAGTTATTGTTGGTAAACTGTGTTCTGTGTTTAACCTCTTGAACCCCAAAAACCAGTCAGCAGGTTTGAAAGGCACGTTATCTGTATAATAAAACAAAGGGAGCCAAAATTACACTATTTACCGGAGTCATTAACTGTGAAAGTAGAAAGAATGCAGGAAAATTAACAGAATCTAAGCTTGTAATTGCAATATTTCACGAAAATAAACTGAGTCTACAAGTCTTATACAAATATTGGTCACTTTCACATTTATTAAATTCAAACTAAAAAAAGAAAAACATAAAAACAAGAGCTTTTCACTGTATTTTTTTCCATTCAGACAACAACAGACAACCTTTACTAATGGTCTCAGTAGTTTCAGGTTTTAACTGTTCCAGGTTTGAGGGGAAAAAAAAAAACATCTCAGTTGTATTTTCACATCCAAACCACATTGGACCAGATCTAGATCACAAAACACTACGTGTTGATGTCAGATGTGGACCGAATCAATGCTTTAAACACCTTCTCAGATTATGAAAATGCATGAAACAGCAGTATCGCCATGTGGACCACAACAAACCAGACGATGGTGAATAAAATGCTACTGTTAGATATTTCAAATGTGGACTTGATGATCCATGAGAGGAAAAATACTGTTTATGAAAACACACAAATTGCCAAGTTTACCATTTGAACCACAAAACACCAAGTCTGGATTTAAAAAAAACAACTATTGGATATGTCAAATCTAAACTAGATCAAGCAGGAGAAGTTTTACTTTTACATATTTGAGGATTATGAAAATACACAAATAGTAATTTCCCTATTTTGACCAACAGAGACCAGGTTTAATATAAAACAAACACCTGTAGACGTGTCAAATCTGGACTAGATTAACTGGGACAAGCTGTTTAAAACACAATTTTAGATTGTGAAAACATACAAAACAGCTTTTTCAACCATCTGGACCACAACAGACCAGGTTTAGATTTAAAAACACTAAACAGTACTCTTAGATATGTCAAATAGATAAACGAGAAGCACATTGAAAAACACAGAAAAAGCTCCATCTGGACCAAAACACACCAGATCTGGATCAAATAAAAGCTATCGTTTTCACATTTGGTCCATCAGTGAGAGAGGAGGGTAACTTCAGCATCACATTCCTCTGCTGTAGCTGGTTAAGTGATGAAAAGTGCAGCGTTTAATGATAAATATGTGGGAAACCCTCAAAACATTCAGCCTGGCCAAAGCCTTACATTAGCCTAGCTCCCACTTGGTAAAACGCAGCACAGCTACACTTCTGAGGCTACAGACCAAAACAACCCGTCTCTGAGCTCCTGTCAGAAGTTACGGCTTCAGGTTTTAGATATTAAGTCCTTATTTCGTGATACTACATTCACAAAGCGTCAAAGGCTGCCAGGGAGCTAGCTTAGCTTCTTACGTTAGCATGCTACTTAGCTAAGTCAGATGGCAACCAAAACAACATGCCAGTAAACATGACAGCAAATGCCGTGGCTCCACTGAGCTAATGTATGTCCACGGTTAATCTTTAACTTATCAAGGGGCCACTTCTTGCTGAAAACTGGCTGTAAATAGCTGACGGTGCAACATGTTGGCTAACGTCCCGCTGACAGCTGGTTTGACAGGTAGCGAGCACAACGAAAACATGCTAATGCTAAGTAGCTAGCTCACCTGTGATCGCTCCTTCATCCGGCAGTTCCTGTTGTTATTCTCAGTCTGGTTGCTTTAAAAGGGGTTTGTACACAACCGGCTCAGGCTGTCATCACTACAGGTTCGCTAACGAAGCAGCAGCAACCACACAGAGAAGCGTCCGGGCTCGGTTCATGCTCCTGTAGACGGCATGAAGCTCCGAGCTGCTGGTTAACCTTTAACCTGCTGCGTCATCAGCGAGGCAGGCCGGAAAACAACAACAACAACAAACAAACACACACATAAGCAAACAAACAAACAAACAAACAAACAAACAGGTGGTTAAAAGAAGGATTCGTCTGATCGCGATACTATAGATCAATATCAATATTAACAATAAAAATAATGCTAATTATTATTATTAATGTGTTCCATCTTATTATGTTAGTATATATATATGAATTATGATAATCAATAATTATTATTATTAGTAGTAGTAGCAATGTGTCCCTCCATCTCATTATGCAAGTAGACAGATTCATAATAATTTTATAAATAACAATAATAAGGGGAGGCTGTGGAAACAGAAAAACATCTGCAGAGTCTTAGATGCCAAATCTGAGCATTAGATTAAAATAAAATGTAGTGAATTAAGAAAGTTTTCAGATCCACTTTATTTTTTAAACAATTTATTGCATTGTAGATTTAATCCTAATATGCTAAAACTGCAGATTTATGCTTAAGAAGGTACGATAAATGACAGAGAGAACAGACATTTTCATTTACAAAGGGATTCAGACACTTTCCAGTGATTTAAATTATCCTTCTGATTTTTTTTGTTTTTGGAACTTGACTGGGTTCATCTGTGAGAAGTTCAGTCAGATGTAAGCAAGACAAGGCGACACCTGTTTATAGAAACAGCTCACACTGCATGTGAGGACACAAACTGAGCCACGAAGATCAAGAACTCTGTGCAGACGTCTGCGACCAAACTGTGTTGAACCTCAGTAACTGTAAAATGGCAGAAGTTTGGAGCAGTCAGGATTCTTCAAAGACCAAACTAAGTAACTAAGCGGGAAGGACCTCAGTCTGGGAGGAGATCAAGAAGCCAACAGTCCCTCTGACAGACCCTTAGAGATGAAGAAGCTGCTGGAAGGACGAACATCTGGGCGGATCTTCATCGATCAGGACTTTATGGACGAGCAGCTGGAAAAAGATGCTCTGAGTAAAAGACGCTTAAAAACACATCGCAAATCTGCATCAGAAGTTGATTTAGTTTCAGATTAGTCCTATTATATCTGGTTAAAGCTGATGTCCATTTGTTCTATTCTAGGTTTTGTCACTATGACTGGATGCTGCTGCTCCACTGTGTTCGTCTCTGCCGGTTTGAAATGCAGAGGTTCACGCTGAGGACGCCTGTTATTGTCTTCAGGAGTCCTGAGCAGATGTTGAGTCTGGTTGAGTTTTTACTTTGTAAGCTGTGATGACACAACAGTGAGTATTACTTTAATACTAATGACGGCAGCGTATTTTTGGGGTTTCAGCTGATGCCTCATTATTCAGTGAGTGCGATGAACAGACCTGGAGATGTGCTGCTGCATCGCTGATGTGAACTCACTTTTGATTGTTGAGAGAGGAGCCAAGCTTCAGGGTGAGTGTATATACGGACTTTATTGTGGCGCATTGTAAGAAAATCCTGTTACAGGATGTTCAGACTCCCAGTTTTACTTTGACACAAGTTATTCAGACAAGTTTACACGGCAATCACAACCCCAGCAGTATTATATAATGCGATTAAGCCTGGAAGGCAGGCCTCGTTCTTTCTACAATTTGTCATGCTCAATTGCTTGTAGGAATTATAATGGCCTTCCCTTAAAGGTGTAGATTTCCCTGCATGTTTCTCTATCATACGGCAGAGCTGTACTCTGTACCACCCACGCAACCTCCTTCTGCAGGGCTGGCAATGATAGTCGCCATCTGGCTAGTAGGAATCCTTGGGCTTCGTCCAGCTCACTCTTCTTTTGATGTGTGTTTTATGTGCAGACACACGGATGGCAAAGATCCCAAATTGCTACAAAGACCACAACAACAAATTAAAAGTCACCACAGACACATAATTGCTACCAGGCTCATCATCAGATCCTCAAAGAGCAGAATGGAAGCTCAGTCGATGTCGGATACGCCACAAGTCTCTGGCTACCGCGCTGAAAGATAAACAGAGCGGCTGCTGTCTGGAAATATGTGATTATATGCAGATACATGACAGTGTGATTTCATTAAATGCAGTTTTTATAGTCAGCCTAAACAAATTATTCAGCCTCAGCTCCACTTTGCCTCTCTGCGTGTCTTCAGTTGCAGCTCCCGAGTTTTCTCGGTTTCCCTCTCACCACTGCTGCTGTGTGGTCGTGGATTCGGGGCTGCTGATTATAGTGTTGGCTGTGTGCATCGCCCGCTGGACAGCGACAGACAAGAAGAAGAAGAGAAAGAAGAGGAAGACTGACTGCTAAAATTACCCACAAAGACCAGACCACTTTCAGCAGCACATCAACAACGCCTCCAACAGAAGCCAGTGGAACAGCCAGCGCGTTACAACCACAGCGGTGTCCATTAAAAAACAAAAAATAAAAAAAATACCTCACGTGTGTGTCCGTGCTTGCATTTTGTATCTTGAGTTGTTGCAAAGTTTTTTTTCTTTGGTGCAGTCTTCTGTACAGGCTACTTTGCTTCATGCGCTTTAATTTAAATCACCTGAACTGAACCCTGCAGCTGTCTCCTGAATATAATATTGCACATAAAGCTAAAGCTTGGCTTACAACCTGCATGACCTTCTGTGCTAATAAATTCAGCACTACAGGCTTTGCAAAACGGCTCATGCAAATGTATACATTTGCATTTTAGTGACTAAAATATAAAACAAAATAAAACATTTAGTTGTTTTTGCCATCATTCATTGACTAACTAACATTTTCTGTGCCGTAAAAGAAAACAGTTTCTTAATATTAACACTGGTTAACTTGAATTAATTTTCAACATAATTATCTGTTTAAATATTTTCAGTATGACACTGATAAATGATCTTATGAATCTGAAGTCTGGAGATCAGTACATTCCTCAACAATCTGGAAATCTTGGAAATAAATAGAAGTTCAGCAAACACTGCAAACACTGGTTGGAAATAAAATCATGTGATATTGATAACACGGACTGGGATGATGCGTTTATGTTCGTTTTTTTCTATTGTATAATATATTTGCTCATTTGTTTATTTCCCGAGATGCCTTCGGGGCCCGACACACCGCTGGCTACAAGCTAAATGAGGGTCTTATGCATTGGAAGCAGACATTAGACGGCACCGAGGCCAAAAAGACTACCGCCCGAACAGGGACTTGAACCCTGGACCCTCAGATTAAAAGTCTGATGCTCTACCGACTGAGCTATCCGGGCTCTGAAGACTGAGCTACAGCTACTGTAGATATGATTATATCAGTACTGTACAGTATCGTGTTAGCTGTACCTTAGCTTACTTTTCCGGCTACAGAGATGAATACACCTGACCCGTAGCGCGCCCCCTGAGGCCGGACACTGTTCACGGTGCGTTAATGTGTCATAATAAATTCATAACATTTTCATCTAAGTCCGTATATCCCTTGTGGGAAAACACTTAAAACTTCTTCGGTTGTGAAACCAAGAATACGACATAAAAATGACAGTAAGCTACACAACAGAACTTACCTAGCTAGCTAGCTGAGCCAGTTAGCTACCTGTTAAGTCGAATGTTATTGGCTAATGTGCTAGCTGCCGTTAGCGTTAGCTTAGCAGCGCTGAAGTTAGCCTCCGATTCACAGCTTCTGATTCAGCTCAGGGAAACCTGACTTAGACTTTGATTTGTCCAGTCCTTTATAATGTAAAACCTTAATAGGCTTTTAGATAAATCCTTAATGGTGTCTGAAAACCACTTAGAAACCCGATTTAACATCTTAACCACAACAGATCAAGTGTAGGTCAAAACCACAATATATATGTATATATGTGTACATCTGTACACATTTTTATTTAATCTTTTTTTGTTGTTTTTTTTGCCTGAAATGTGGAAAAAAATAACACTATATATAATCAGAAGGATAAAGAAAATAATCTATATAAACGGGTCAAATTTGGACTGGATTAGACAGAAAGGCAGAAGATTAATTAAAATACAGATTCTAATTAATTAAATTAGTTTCTATGTGTAAACATGGCAGCTTGAACAGCTTATTTTTTTTCCTGATCTGGACCACATTATAGTAGATCAAGATGTAAAATCAAGTCAAGTCAGAGTCAAACGGGTCAAACATAGACTACATTGTCACAGACAGACTGGAGAATCTTTAAAACACAATTGCTGATTTGTGAAACCTTTTTTCTGTTTGTGTGAAGGCAGCAAGAGAGAGATTTCACTGTCTTTTTTTTATTCTCTTCTTTAACCTTCCAGGGACAATCTAGTCCAGATTTAATCAGTTTATATGATGTGATTGTATATCTAAACCTGGTTTTAATGGAGTCCAGATGAGGTTTTTTGTTTTGTGTTTTTACAAATAAAATAAATATATAACAAATTAGACACTGTGATTTAAAGAATCACCGGCCTCGCTGCCATAATCTAGTCCAGATTTGACCTGTTTATACACAGCGGCTTTGGATCTGGACCCAGTCTAATGGGTTGCAAACGTTTAAAAAAAAAACAAAAAAAAAACAGAGATGTATTTATTTATTGTTTACAATTTGGAATAAGGGGTTGATGAATTACAAACTCTGGTTTCAATCATTTTCAAACTCTCTGGGTCATTCCAGTTCAGAGTTGACCAATTTTTATGAGGTGGTTTTAAATGTGAACCTGGTCGTAGTTCAGTCCTCTTACTGTGCGCAAGCCTAACAACATATGTACGTTTTTGTAATGTTACACAAGGTTTACGACAGTATCAAAAAGATTTTCTACCCTGCCAACCAATACCGGCGTCACTAACGAAAAATGATTCGCAGGCCCCAGCGAGATTTGAACTCGCGACCCCTGGTTTACAAGACCAGTGCTCTAACCCCTGAGCTATGGAGCCTGTGATGAAGGCGTATGACGTCACAATCACCTAAATATTTTCCATTCGGATGGACGACGTATGGAATATTCTATCCATTGTTTAGTGATTTAAGTTCGTTTTTTCATTATGTTTTGCAATTATTTGAGAAACAAGTAAACTTTGTCGCGCAGTGCACGCCGGGATACGCCCCGATCTCCGTGAGCCGACGTAAACGGGGAACGAGGAGGCGAACAGAGAGACGTAGGAGCCTCGGCTGAAATGACGACGGATGCACTACATTAACCGACGATATTAAAATGTTCACAAGGCTTCTAAAATACGCCCGAGCTGCATTAAACTTGAATAATTTGTGATCAATTTGCTGAGAGAAATTCATGTGAGGTTTCGTGTGTCCAGCAGGTGGCAGCATGTCACCACCTGCACCGAGACAACAACATCTGCAGCACACTGGGGACGGTTTAAAACATAAATGTGGATGTTTAAAGCAACTAAAAGAACGAATTAACACATTAAAATTACATTTGATGAAGACAATAAATGCCTTCATTTGTTTTCAAGCATTTTTTTTGGTGGTGTAGCTTTTTTTCTGCACACATTTTTGTAACATCTCAGATTTGAAAGGCCAGTAAACCTAAGAATCTGTCGTAAATTCTTCATTAAAACAATCCGAGCAGTGAACTAGAAAGTGGCCAGAGAGAAAGTTGAGCGTTGCTGCCACGTGCAGCAGGTGGCGGGATTACAGCGTGCGTTTTTCTCCTGTTTCACGTGCACAGGTGCGCGATGAAAGGCGACCGGTAACGTTGAAAGTATGTCAGATAAGGTCAAAGCTCGCAGCAGTAAATAGCAGAGCTGCGCCTCACGGTGCTGCCAAGAGAAGTGATTTGTGGCTTGTCCACCCCCGAGCACCACGGGTGGGTTTTTTCTGGGCGTGGACGGGGGGGGCAGGAGCTGGAGGAGGGTGGCTGGGTTTGCTGTCCTCTCTGCACACTCAAGTTTTCCTACAACAAGGTGAAGATGGACGCGCTCGGATACTTTGGATAAACATGGCACTTCACGGCACCATGGACGCACCGTTTTTGTACTCTTAACCCATCAGGGAATCACTTTCCTCTCTGTTTGGATATTTTATTCTAGAGAACTAAAAGGCAGGATATTTTTTTTGGCTTTGTCGGGGTAGAAGGAGAGACAGAAGGAGCCATGGTGGAGCCGAAAGGGTAGATTGAATTCATGAAGAGGTGCGTTGCGCTCCTGGATTTTGTTCCAAAAGTCTTCGACGAGGAGGGTGGACGCAGATCACATCAACAGGTGAGTGTTTTATTCACTTCAAGTCCCAGTTAAACTCTGTGAAAGCTGCAAACCTGATGAGATCAATACAGTTAATACTTCTATGCGAACTCCAAAATCTTAATAAAGTCTCACTAACGCGTCACCTTGGGGCCAAAGGCGCATGTGTTTACGAGTCTCCGGGGTTTTGCTGAGCGCTCCCGGGATGCAGACCAGTTGAACCGGTTCTGATCGGACTCTCCGGGTGAGGTTGGGGAGTCGTTACTACTGAGGTTGCGCTGTTGGAAGCCACTACTTTCTTTCTGCTACGCCCCAAACTACGGGAGAAAAACACACACTAGCTGTAGCTGTGTACACCCTGCCCAGGCTGGATCTGAACAGATACATCCAGCTGCAGCTCCGCGACGAGGAACCACAGAAGCGTGTTTTTTTTTTTTCTTGTTTTCCCACCGAGGAGGAGCAGATTTCCTCCCGCAGAAGGCAGAAGGCAGAAGGCCGTCGCTGGAGAAGCCAGCCGTGCGTCTGGAGCGGCACTAGCACAACAGAACCGTCGGTGTCCGGGCCCGCTTCTGGTGTCTGCTCGCTCCGCCGCTGTTTCGACATCACACCGCGGTGCTCGAACAACCACAGCCGTGATTTCAGGCTCCCCTCGGCCATGCGAGGAGCTCGGATCTCCGCAGAAGAATGCGCCGCCTGCTCCCGGCGCTAGCTCGGCCGCGGCTCCATGTAAGACAGCATCCCGCTTTGTTTTAGCTCCGGGACACCGTCGGCCTGTTTATCACGAGGTTTACACTCTGTGGAGGGGCTCGATTACAGCTGATAGCGACATAAAAAGCCGCTGTGTGTAAATGGCACCTGGTCCGGGGCTGGCCTCTGCCTCCGGCACACAGCCTTGATTTTGGCTCGTCTCCGAGCGGCTTAGCGGCGCTCGGAGCTGCGCAACTCACTGCTTTTCCTGCTATTTCATGTTTTAATTTGCTCTCCAGGGCCAACAGTAACAACATGCTCCTGGCCTCTGCCGTGGTGGTGTGGGAATGGCTGAACGAACACGGCCGGTGGCGGCCCTACAGCCCCGCCGTCTCCCACCAGATAGAGGCGGCCATCCGGAGCAGCGACCCCCGCGGAGGGAGCGTGGTCCTCGGCCAGGTGGACAGCCGCCTCTCGCCGTACATCATAGACCTCCAGTCCATGCACCAGTTCAGACAGGACACAGGTAAGACGGCTGGGGGTGTGTGAAAGCTTGTCCTGTCTGTTTATTGGAGCTTCATGGTCATAAAACTTCCATTGCACTGCAGCAGGGAGTGTAAGTGGCTTTAAAACGGTTGTTGTGCATTAATGTACAATCTGCTTCTTTGACATCTGGATGCTGTTTACTGCTCACTGTGGTCACACCTTCAGCCCTGAACACACCGCTGTGTATCTGCACCGTCCTAAATCAGGGTCTCGGTGCTTCTGTCCGGACCTCTCGCATCAGAAAACCTGAATATAACTTGACAGAGATTCAGTGGATCTGCTCTGTGATCCTGCTGTTGTCCAACAACAGTGTGCCAGATGTTGGCACAAGACTTATTTGGGTCAATATGGGGGAAATATGCAATATGTGGAATCAAAAGACACCATCTGTGTGTTTTCAAAGGCATTGCATTTCTAGGTCTGGGTGTAAAATAGCAGGACAAATGTGCATTTCACATCACCACAGCTCGCTGTATCTGGAGACATGTGTGGAGAGTTTTGGCTAAAATGTGGACCAGAAGACTGAAGCTTGTGAAGGTTGTGACTGCAGCCCGTGATTATGTTTTAATGCTGAATAATGTGTGAGTTGTTTGGTCTAGAAAATGTCAGAAAATGTCAAATCGATGTTTCCAAAGATGACAAATGTTTTGTCCGCAACCCAAAGATGTTCAGTTTACTGTCGTAGAGGAGGCAAGAAACCAGAAAACAAACTGGGATCAGAGTTCAGAGGTAGTTTGAATGAAACTGATTGACAAGATTGACTTTTTCTGTTTAAACAAAATGCAGACGAGTAACTCCGAGTAAACATGAAATAAGTTCTAGACCTAACCGTCTCCATGAGGTTGGGCCAGTTCAACGGGTGTTCACAGGTAGTCCAAAAAAATAATGGATTCATCCTGGAAAGATGCTGATGAAGCGCTTTTCTCTTTGTGAAAGTAACACCAGAACTTGTCACCCAGTGAGACTTTGGTAGGATGACAGCAAATCAACTCAACATGTCGCTCTGGGACTAAAGTTCTAATAACTGCTCGTGTGCTAATAAGTTCCAGTTTGTGCTGTAGCTGTGAGGAATTAGGCCTATTGTGCTCACATTTGGCTCGCGGCACTGAGACTTGAACAATAGCACTCGAGAGAAAAGTCACCACAACAAACCGCCAACGCTATTTGTGACTTTTAGTGAATCTGTGATGCGGAGCAGATGTTCGCTGTGCGGCCACGGCCTGCGTTTGGTGGCTCCAGCAGCATGACGGTCTGGAGCAGCTGTAAATGACCATCGCTGCAGCGAGTTAGCCGCATACTTTAGCCCTGATCCGCTGGCACTGCACACATACAGGCACACAGCAGCTGCAGCAGCCTCCCAACACGGAGACAAGAAACACAGAGACCTTGATTCTGTGGACAGAATGGAATATTTCAAGGCCTAATGAGCAGAGAGTTCACTTCAGTCGTCCTCCCTCTGGAGCTCCCCTCCTCCTCCCGGGGTCCCTCACCCTCTCCCCCCCGTCCTCTCTCTTGTACGAGTGTTTAGTTTCGTCAATAGGCGAATGTCCCAGGGGCCTTTCGGGTTTTGCTTCGACACGGGAGAGACAGAAAGTGTGTGTGTGTGTTCTGTGGAAGGAGCGAGATAATTGGGGAGAGTGTGTTCTCTCCCCTCTCACGCTCTCTTGTCTCTCGCTCCTCCGCCATTGTCGGATTTTCCCAAACAGATGCGAGTTCCTCCGTCGTGGCTGCGAGACACGAGGTGGAAGTCCGAGGAGAAGCCGAGCAGATCTCAGAGTTTGTTACCAGTTGGGCGAAGTGGAAGACGAAGGGAAGGAGGAGAGCGGTGGAAGATGACGGGTGGTCGTTTCCACTTAGCGTCCAGTCATGAGTTGGCAAAACGCCACTTTGTGTTGAATGGTATATTTCTCCCGCTGTTGCTCTTTTTAATGCACCAAACACCAACATGGCAGAGCTTAGCTAGCACTGATGGAGCGGCTGTAGCGGGTTCTCTGGGTGCACTGTTCCCTTCATGACCTCATGAACTGTTCGCTGCTGCTTTTAGATGATCTGCCCTCCTGGTTTGCCCACAAAACGCAGCCCTGCAGACGACCTGTTTGACTCGATGGTGAATAAGTCCAACCGAGCAGTCTCAGTTAGGCTGGGCCTCTTTTTTTTTTTTTAAGTAAATTTTTTTGGCCTTTGTGCCTTTATTTAATAGTGACAGTGAGAGAGAGACAGGAAAGTGGGGGAGAAGAATGGGGGGAAGGACATGTGTGAAAGGGTCATGAGCGGGACTCGAACCCATGACCTCCACATCGGGACTGTAGCCCTGTACATGGGACACCAGCTCTACCAGGTGAGCTATAGCGGCGCCCCAGGCTGGGCCTCTTTTAAGGGTGTTCACGGGTTGTTTGCAGCTTTTGGGCATTTTGCCTGCAGTGAATCAGTTAATGTGCAAATAGGAAACGTGTGCAGGTGTGAAACGAGTACTGGAGTAGCTTCAGTCAGCATAACAGCACCAGTAAAAGTCATGCATTTACATGTTTTATTAGATAGACGTATTGCTAGTTCTAATTATGGATGCGTTCTTGTGTTGATCACAGCTGTGCAGCGGTTCTGCTACGTTGCACCTGCTGCCTGTGAAATTACCCTCAGGGATCAATAAAGTTTGATCCATAATGTTACATCATAATTTATTTGCTGATGATTAAAGTCAATCTACAGCATCACTGAAGTTGGCAAATAACTGTAGTGGAGTAAAATAAAATATGTTTTCCTCTGAATTCTAGTGGAGTAGAGCTATAAATTAGTAAAAAATGTAAATATTAAAGTTACTCAGGATCGTGCTTAGAGGCAGAACTTGAGTAAATGTTGGATTCCTGCGCTGGTTGTTCAGGAAGCCTCTCGTTGTTTTGGTGCGTCTACCTGTGAGAACATCCAGAAAGTCCAACTGCTGCTGCTGCTTGTGACTCATTTGCATATTGCTAATTTGACATCCGACTGGTTCCGTCTCTCTGGGTTTCTTCTCTTTCTGTTGTTGTTGTGCGTGTTTGTGTCTCTTTGTTGCTTTTTGTGGCTCTCTGCATTTGTTTTGAGTCATTCCGTCTTTGCAGTTGTTTGCTTTTATTAGTTGCTTGAAGTGTTTCTGTTCGTTTGGCTTCTCTTTCAGTCAGTTTTAATCACTTTCTGGTCATTTTATGAGTCTTTTGCTCTGTTTTTTTATTGGTTTGGGTCTCTTTGTGGTTGTTGTAATTGCCTGAGCAGTCATTTTGCATCTGGTTTTCCTTTTCTGTGTCTCAGAGGTTATGTTTTATCTCTGTTTGCATCTGTTTTCCGTCTTTCTCTGCACGTTTCTCTGAGTGAATGTTTAACAAACACGAAGCGAGCTAAACGTGGTCGCGTCCGTTCGGTTGGACCAGTTCAACGCTGTAAAAACATGGAGGTGTTCACAGTTAGTCTGGTTCTCCTGCTGCCAGAAACATTGGATTCGATGTTGTCCTTTTGTAGTTGTGAAAGTAACACCAGAGATTGTTCACCAGTGAGAATTTCAGTATCGGTTTAGTTCTGACAAAGATTCAGCGACCTTTTGGCTGAACTGCAGGCTGTGTTCACACAGAGCAGAGAGAAACTAGATCAAAATCTAAAGAGGAAAACATATATTATGTAGAGACGTCTTTTCTTCCAGCACTGGTAACACCTGTGGACACTCGGAGAAATGTTGGACATGTATGTTCCATTCTTTCCAATTTTTGTGGTTGTGCTGTGTAGAGAAAAATCTGCTTTGGAGGTCGAAGAGTTAAATATAAGATATTTGAAAAGGACAAAAAGATACAAAAACAAAAAACAGGATTCGATATTTGATAAAGATCTAATATAACGCTGAAGAACCAAAACTCTCATCAAAGCTTTCTTCAATGTAGAGCTACTTAGTGTACCTACTAAGTTTCTCCTGCTTGGAAACTAATAGACTGGATGAGGCTATTATGGGCTAGTTTTGGGCTTTTCCATATAGACGGACACAGCGAGCAACAAGATGTGCAGACCAGCCTCTACAGGACACCAGGTTTCCTCCTCACGTTGGGAATCGCAGCAGAATAACGGTTTAAATGCCCCGCCGACGCACTCTGCACCGTCACCGCAGACAGCGAAGCGTTTAGCGGCGTTCAGGAAACACTCGATGCAAGCTGGAGCTCACGTTCCCTCGCAGCGTCACTGCTCATCAGTGTGGTGTTCCCGCTCTGCACCTCCCAGAGATCACTAGTCAGGTACGATGGACGTTACTGCGGCGGCGGCGGCGGTCACTCTTCTGTCCAACTGTTGGAGGCTTTTCATGTTTCTTAAAATTCTGACTTTTCAGACAGTTTTCCAGGCCATCGGGCTCGCTCTAATCACATTCATGCTTCTACAAAGTTGTTTATGTCTAAGAGCAACAAACAAGACTTCCTGAAGACAGAAAAGATCTGACAGCAGATCTGCATCCTCTTCCTTTCAACTTTACATCTTTAATTTGCAACACAAGAGGTGATTCTGAGATATTTATATTTGAAACAAAGATCTCACACTTAGCATGTCCTGGTTAAAGTCTGTCTAAAGCAGGAGTAAACCTGCACAACAGATGCTGCCAAATTTACAAGTTAAGTTTCAAAATGGGGAAAAGAATCAACACTGTTCCTCTGCTCTAAACTAAGTTAAGCGAAGCAGTCTTTGGTGGGCGTGTGTTTCCGGCGACGGCAGCCGATGTCGGCGGGGATGGAAGGTGGAGGCCGAGGAGGGACGTAGTCGGTTCAGCCTCATTCATCAGTCTGTCAATCCCAGTTGTCTCTCATGAAAATTAGTAAAACTAGCTGGTGTAGAACGCTCACTGTAGAGGTGGACGTCAGCGGTGACCCTCGTTATTCCATCGCCGTGACTCGTCACAAAATCAATCCACCCTCTGCTTCGTCTCATCGTTATGAGGACATCTGAATAATGACACTTAGCTGCTCTACAGATCCTGGTTTCCAGGTACGTTTGCACAGCTAGCTAACAAACTGTAGGCGGCCGTAGGTGTAGTTGCTTCTGACTGAGCAGGAGAACCACTCATGCTAATACGTTCTAGTTTTTATATAATCCAATTTAACCCTCTGAAACCCACCAGCAGGTTTGAAAGGTTTGTTAGCGCCAAAATTATGCCAGAAACAGACTTTTTTGAACTAAACGTGTCATTTTGGGAGGGAAAATGACCAAAATCTAAGCTTGAAATCATGACATGATGTTAAAAACACTTTATTCTACGTGTGGTGATCCTGTAGAAACCAAAGTATTCTGCGCCTCTTGGTGCAACCAGGAAACCAGAACAGAAAGAGTCAGTGGTTATTGGGTTGAACTGCCGGCTGTGTTTTCTGAGAGCAAAGAGAGGAAACAAGTATGGAAACACTTTCAAAATGTTAAAAGTGTCGGCTAGACCAGTGAGAAGCTTGGAAAACAAAACTGTGCATGTGTGTTTTATTAATTTTTGTAATATAAATAATCTTTTTTTATGATTTCTGGCATTCTAACTGTGTCACTGAGTTCCCTTCACTCTTAGCTACGATCGTGCTGTTTTTATGGAGGTGCAGTAAAAAAACGAGCCTGCAGAAAGTTAATGTGACAGGAGCAAAATAAAAAAAATAAATTGGCCAGAAACTGCTCAGAGTTCAGAAGGTTAACGGTCTGACGCCAGCGTTCAGCGCGATGCAGTTTTCAGCCTTTTCACATGTTTTCAGCCGTTGTTGAATTTCCTTGACACAGAGTTTGAGAAGGTTCTGCTGCTCTGTTATCGACGCCACTTATACGAGTAAAACTTTTGTGATTAGACCTGCGTTTGTGATGATGACAGACGTCTGAGTCGGCTGTGATTTTCAGCTGAGTATGAAGCAGAAGTTTGGGAGACGAATGCTTGGAGCTGCCCTACAGAAAAACGTCAGCCTGTCAGCAAAGTTCACAATAAGTTGCCTTCGAACTCCTTGGACTGCAGTCACTGAGAGAAGGGTGTGGTTTTTTTAAAAAGAGGATTGCGTAAATGCATTTTTGTGTCACGTTGATGAAAGTCTGTGTTTTTATTTCACGGGGCTTTTGAAGGCTGACTCGTCATCAGTTTCTTTGAGGGCATCTTTTCTTCTCCCTGCTCCTGCAGCATGTTGCTCCTCTCCTTCCAGCTGGTCCTGCTGAAGGAGACACATTCCCAGACCCCCACAAAGCCCCGGGGCGCGAGGGTCACGGTGGAGGGAGGGCAGAGGGGGTGGATGGAGGCGAAGGCGCTCCCCAGAGACCAGGGCAGGAGTGGGGGGTTGGACTCCGGTGACAAGAGAGAGGGGGGAGGGAGTGGCACCAAACATTGAGACTGACTTTGTTTACAGGCACAACAAACCGGGTTACTGGAACAAACAAGGTTATGACGGGAAATAAACACGCAGTGCAGTAAACCTGCGCCCACGACGTGTCGGGTCTTTGTCGGGGCGGGCGGTGCAGATTCTTCTGAGGTACTGAACCTGAACACTTTGTTGGTACTGACTGAAATGTGTTCATTGACAAAACTGCCAAAGTTTATGAAAGCTGGACCTCAAAAAAGAACGAGTTTGGACGTGAAGTGCAGGCAGAGACCAAATGATAAGAGACAGAGAGGAAAATAAAATGGATCAATGTAATAAATGCAGCTCAAAAACAGTGAGCAGAGGAGCCAGCTGTTGGAGGATACACTCAGCATGGTGAGACATCTCTTTAGAGTGAATGAGTCGGGTGAAATGCAGGGTTTAGACATTTCAAAAATTATTAAGACATCATTGTTTCCAGTGTTTGTAAAACCTGTGGTAAAAATATTAGGGAAGAATTCATTTTTTATGAAGGGTTTATGGCATTAGAATAACACATTTTAAAATTTCTTTACTATTTCAAAGAGGTGCATGACTTTGAATTGCTGTAACAATGAGCCCACAGTGAGGAAAAATGTGATGGAAGCAAAACAAACACCCAGAGAATGTTTGGAGGGTTAGAAAAAGGGCGATGTAGGGATGACCGGATGACCGATAACCTGCAACAATAAATGAATCAATCAACAAATACTGACCTGAGGTAGCATTACTATATATACTGATATTGCAGGCTTTGTCAACTGCTATACAGGCAGCACAGCCACACAAGTCAGTGCGCTATAAGAGCACTGCATCGACCTCAGCTTATCTAAAATAGGTGAGCTCTGGCTGGAGGTCATTAAGCGTCACAGAGTCATGGCTGCTAGCTGCTAGCTGTCCCCCAACGTGGAAGTGCCCATTGGCTATACGACCACCTTCTCAGGTTACTACAGCTTATAAGGGTCTGTCTGCTGCCTTATCAGTTAATCTGTTTTATTTAGTTAATTAACTGTGAATCCAAAAATGCTGTTATTGTATCAGCACTAGCGATACTCAGGATGGCTTCAGAATTAGTCGTACAGTTGCTGAAGTTGAAGATGACGATGCGCGTATTGTATTTAAAGAAGTTTTTTTCTCTAAAGTGTTACGGTTACTTGTACCAGATGTGTTTCGTTGATGTAATCGTTGACATCAGCGGTTTAGTCGTCGGTCGGCTGCAGCAAAGTCAGCCTGGGTTCAGCGTGAACGTTTCCAAACAGCCGAGACCTCCAGAGTCTGGGACTGTTTCACATTAAACCAGGACAGTAATGAAGTGGTTCATCTGATCTGTGAGGGAAACCGTTTGGATGAATGTGTACAATGGTGGATAGATTAATTATTAGATAAGTAGTCTGTAGTGGCGGCTCCTCTCCAGCCCTGATCTGGAATCTTTGGACTCTTATTAAAACCTCTTTCTTGCCTACGTGGTGTTTAAGAACTCAACAGACATGAACCTGAAGTGCACGTCAGCGTGCTGTCTGTGGGAGCGCTTGCTGACACATCAGTTCTGGTAATTTGTCACCATTTTACACAGTTATACCGTCACCGTCTCTTGCTTCATCCGTTACGTCTCCTCTTCTTCTTCTTTTGTCCCCCAAGTCTTGGCTTTATGTCGCACTTCCTCTGGTTCACCCGATCTACAGTATCCGTCGCTCGGCGCTTCTCTTTTCTCGGCCATCGCCCTCTTTCTCCTGCTTTTCTCTCTCACACTCTCTGAAGCCGAAAATTGACTCTGAACCCGATACTCGGGGGACGGGACTCTTTCAAGGTGAGACAAAGTAGAGACAAAGACGAGAGAGAGCTGAAGGGAGTAGGCGGCACGACAAAGCCGGAGGGTAGGGGGGTGAAAAAAAGTGCGGAGAGGGCAACGGAAAGTTAAACAGCGAGAAAGAATATTACTGGAGGGAGATTGGAGGAGAAAAGACGGAGAGGGAATAAAACACCTTCAAAAACCAAGATGTGGAAAGGAGCTGTGTGACATTAATGAAAGATTAAAAAGGCTTGTGGGACCCCGGTGACGGATCATTTGGCCTCAAACGCAGCACATTTAACTGTGTTTTAGCATGACAAACATCTATTTGCGTGGTTCTGTGAAAGCCATTTTTCCGTCTTCGCATGTAAATCACACTCGTCTTCGATTTGCAAAGCCAAGTTAGCGTGCCGGATTCTGTCTGTCTCCCTGTTTTCTCTGCGGACACGTCATAAATCACAAGAAGGAAACCCGGAGAGAGTCAGATGAAGGAGCTGGAGGTCAGAGCACAGCTTTTTCTCTCCGAGTTGTTGTTGTGAAACTCTGCGTGTCGGGTTACTGTTACTGCGAGGCCTCTGGGGGGGCATCACTCAGCGCCTGCCCCGCAACACACACACAAGCCCAGGATGTATATGAAAGCATGTGAAGAGATCAGTAAATATTCACATCTCTGCCGGCTTGTGGAGGATCCCACCGCAGTTACGGGCGAAGATTCCCCCGGAGAGAGTTAAAACGCACCGAACCTGGAGTCGACCACCTCCTACTAATGCCTCACCACGAGCCGCCGCTTCACACTCGCTGCCTTTCTGCCAGGTCATAACTGTGAAACACTGACTGGATGCGAGCGCACACATAACACAGGATTGCCCGTGGCTGATGACTCTCATGTGACGGGATTTAGAGCGGCTCACAGGGAGGGGGCAAAGGAACGAAGGCATGAAGCAGAAATGGAAACGGAGACGGAGAATGTGTTCCTGATAGACAGGAATCAGCCTGTTTCTCACTGAGATGGTGGAGCTGTTTGGATTCGTTGTGCTCTCGCTTATCAGCAGCAAGTAGGGCTGTAGTCGAGAGAGCCTAAACCGAGACCAAGACCAGAACCAAGACACAAGCGTGATAAAATGTGGAACAACCAAACCATCGCAAGAGCATGTGACGAATAGAGTCTCTTGAATCTCGCGTCACACCCTGAAACTAGCATCTGAAACATACAGTAAACAGA